>NC_056736.1:391174403-391271903 GCF_019279795.1 Protopterus annectens
TCCAAGCACAGAATCTCTTCCATTTATCAGAAAAAGATTTTCTAGTACTAGGCCTTCTGGCTTCCAAAATGACATCCATCACAGCTTTACTGAGAGGTGTAGTTTGTATGATTACATGATTAGTCATGCTGCCAGGTTCAGAGTCTGTACTTGATTGTGCAGGATCTGATTGTTTTGCTGGGACAGTAGTTGTGGTCTTTGAGGCAAGGTCCAAGCTGGGTATTGAGACAAGTTCCTTAGGATTGGGTACCAGTATTGGTGGGGTCAGTCCGGGGCAATTAATATCTTTGGCTTCTCTTGTCTAACTTTTAGAGGACCTTGGGTAGATGAGGCAGAGGAGGAAAGGCGTAAACTGATAGGTTTTTCCAACGGAAGGATAGGGTGTCCACTTTCCATGCTCGTCTGCGATAAGTCCTTGTGCAGAATCTTTTCAATTGACAATTTTGAGGAGAGGCAAACAGATCTATTTCTGGGCTCTCCCATTTCTCTGTTATCATGCTGAAGACTTGTGGATTTAGTTCCCACTCGTGAGGATCCGTAAGGTTTCTGCTTAAATCGTCTGCCAGAGTTTTGTTTTCCTGGCAGGAATTGAGCTTGATGGCCCCCCCCAGGAATAATCTTATGCGTCTGTTAAGGTTTGGCTGGCAGGGGGTAGAGTGAAGGGCCGTCCCATGTTTCGGTGACAGGCCTTTGCCCACCATAGAAACTCCTGTTGCAGGCAGGGAATGAGAGGAAAAAGAAGTTGTGTAATCACCATAACGTTCCATCTGAGTAGGTAAACTTCATTTGTCAGCAACCTGTGGGTATCTGATCCATATTGGATCCGAGCCGGCAGCTTCAAACAGCTAAGATCTGAGCTCCAAACTCCTCCCCCTTGCCTATAATCCCCTGCTATCCCTTCCTGACCTCAGATCGAGTTTTCTTAGTAACACAGAGCATTACAACACAAAGGATCACCTGCACATCCTAACCTAGAATCATCCGGAAACGAAGGGCAAGGAATCCTTTTAGTACGCACTATAGGTTAGGGAGATGGGGGGGGTTGCTGACAAATTAAGTTTACCTACTCAGATGGAACGTTATGGTGAGTACATAACTACTTTATCTGAAGTAGTTAACTTCATTTGTCCATCAACCTGTGGGACAGAGTGCCCAGCTCCCCAATCCTTGGGAGGTCCTCATGGAAGGATATTCCGGAGCACTGCAGAGCTGAAGGATGCTCTCCCTCTGGAAATTATATCCAACTTGTAATGGTTAATGAATGTATGAGATGATGCCCAAGTGGCTGCTGAACAAATGTCATCCAATGACACTAGACCAAAAGGCAGCAGAGGTAGAAATCTATCAAGTAGAGTGGGTGTGGACTCCTTCAGGTTCAGGTCGGCCAGAACTCTTATATGCAAGAAGTATACATTGGGAGATCCATCTGGACAATGTAACTTTTGATACTGGTTTTCCCAAAGAGGGATTAGCAAAGGATACAAAGAGTTGCTCAGATTTCCTGTGGTCAGCGGTCCTGTGCAAGTAGAACATCAATTGCCTGTGTACGTCCAGAGAATGTAACTTGTATTCACCCTTGTTCAGATAACTTGGAAAGAATACTGGTAAATTAATAGATTGATTGATATTGGGCTCCAAAGCAACTTTGGGCAAAAAGGAGGGATTGGTCCTGAGAGAAACTATCTTTATGGAAAACCAAGTATGGTGGTTTGGCGCAAAGGGCTTGAAGCTCCGAAACCCTTCTGGCCGAAGTGATGGCAATAAGAAAAGCAGTCTTCCAAGAGAAGTATTTTAGATCCACCGAAGCTGCAGGCTCAAAGGGAGGAGCTGTCAGACTGGAGAACAAGAGTCAAATCCCATGGAGGAACTGCATCTAACAGGAGGCCTCAAGACGAAAGTGCCTTTTAAGACGGTCTTGCATAATTTGGAAGAGGCCAAGGGACCGAGATCACTTCCCACATGATAGTGGGAGAATGCAGCTAACTGGACTTTGACCGTAGAGGAGCTAGCACCCTGGTCGAATAAGATTGACAAAAATTCTAGCACTGCTAACTGGACTTTGACCGTAGAGGAGCTAGCACCCTGGTCGAATAAGATTGACAAATTCTAGCACTGCTGGTAACGGAGCTGTAAAGGGGTCCAAGTTTCTGTGCTCCACCCAAATTGTAAAGCTTTTCCATTTGCTATTATAAACCTTTCTCGTAGAAGGCTTGTGAGCGGCTACTAGAACAGCCTTAACAGAGGACGAGATACTGGGAGTCCTAGCTATTACTGGAACTGGATCAACCAAGTTGTAAGCTTGAGGTTGACCAGGTTCGGGGTTGTTAATCCTAGTGGGTGAGATCAGATCCGGAGTGGGATCTAGAATCCACGGGGGATTCACTAGATGAGACCATAGACATGGGAACCACGCTTGACGAGGCCAGAATGGGGCTATGAGGATCACTCTGCTCCCCAACCGACGGGCTTTCTGCAAGAATTCTAGCATTACGGGAAGAGGTGGATAAGCATAAAGTAGACTGGATGGCCTAACATGCACCAGAGCGTCTCTGGGGGATTCCCCCGGTGGAGGAATTAGAGCGAAGTAGTCGCTGCACTTTGCGTTCGAAGGAGAAGCGAAGAGATTGCAGCAAGGTTGACCCCACTTGAGGAAGATTTGCTTCGGTACTCTTGGGTTCAGAGACCACTCGTACGGTGAAAGGATGGTTCGACTCAGCCTGTCTGCCAAGATGTTCGACCGGCCCGGAATGTGCGGCTCTATGAGAAAGTGGTTGGTGGAGATCACCCATTCCCAAACGCTCGTGCCCTCTCGACAAAGTAGGTAGGATCTGGTTTCCCCCTTGCTTGTTGATATACCAGACTACTGACATGTTGCCTATCTGAATTGCAATTGTCCCCAAGGGAAGAAGGGCTTGGAGTGCTTGCAACGCCAAAAGCACCACTCTCCTCTCTAGGACATTGATATGCAACAAGGTCTCTGAATGGTTCCACGTGCCTTGGACGGTTCTGCCCATACAGTGCCCCCCCCACCCGAGGCGAGAAGCGTCCGTGGTCACCGTGGTTAGAGGAGGGGACATAATGAAGGGGCGCCCTTTCTGGAGGTCCGGAGACTGGAGCCACCAGAATAGGGCTTTCCTGCAAACCCTGCTGAGGGGGATGGGTGAACTCAGTGGATGTTGCAGGATGGACCATTGAACCTGCAAGGTCCATTGTAGTACCTTCATGTTCAAGCGTGCTAAGGGTAGCAGGTTGATTGTTGCCGCCATGGAACCTAGAGCCCTCAGGACCAATTCCGCTGGAGGAGCCGGGGAGTGTAGAAGGGCCAGCAAGTGCAGCTTTAGTGTTCGAAGCCGGTCCAGAGTTAAGAAGACTTGCAAAAGGTTTGTGCTTAATCTGGCCCCAATGAAGTCCAAGATCTGGGTTGGATGAAGAGAAGATTTTTTGAAATTGATTGAATCCCAGTCGGGAGGCCAAGTGGAGGAAGTAATCTCTGGCTGAACACTTCAGATGCCTGGTGGGGGCTGTCAGGAGCCAGTCGTCCAGGTACGGAAAAACCTGTATTCCCTGGAGTCTCAGGTGGGCCGCTACAACTGCCAAGACTTTGGTGAACACCCTGGGGGCTGTGGTGAGACCAAAGGGAAGGACCCTGAACTGGTAGTGGCTGGCTCCTAGCCTGAAGCGGAGAAACCTTCTGGATAGCCTGTCCATCAAAATGTGGTAGTACGCATCCTTGAGGTCTATAGAGCACATCCAGTCATTCTCCTGCAGGAGTGGGAGAATGGATTGAATGGTGACCATCCGGAACTTTTCTTTGGCTACTGACAGGTTTAGAAAGGACCGGTCGAGGATTGGTCTTAAGTCCCCTGTCTTTTTTGGAACCAAGAAGAACCTGGAGTAAAAGCCTGATCCGGATTGGTCTGGGGGGACGTGCTGGATTGCTCTTTTTTCTAGCAGCTGGAGTATTTCTGCGGCTGCTGCCTCCCTTGGATTGGGTGGAACATCGGGGAGGCTCCGGGATGGAGATTGAGAAAGGGGATCTTGTAACCTCTGGATACGATTCGAAACACCCAGTGATCTGTTGTAATGGACTCCCAAACTGCTAGGTGCCTCGAGAAATGCCCCCCCCCCCCGACTGCCTCCAGAGTGGAGCAGTCAGGTAACCCTTCAGGGTTGCTGCGCGGGCCGATCAGGAAAGGGTTCTCTCAACCCGAAATTCTTCGGTCCCCCTCTGCCTCTGGGCTGGCGTCCACCCTGTTGTCTTCTGCCTCTGAAGGACGAGGGGTCCGGAGCGAAACGGGACTGTTGAGACTTCCGGAACCACATCTTCTTCTGTCCCTTTTGGTTCCTACAGAAGGACCTCTGGGGAGCAGAGAAGTGGACTCAGACGGCAGACGTCTTCCAGTCTTTCTCGCTCTGGACCAGTGTGTCATGTACGGTTTTGCCAAATAGCGAAGAACCGTCAAAGGGGGCATTAGCGAAGGACGCCTTGAAGGGTTCCGCAAAAATCGCAATGGTGGAGCCAAGCATACAGTCGTAAGACAATTCCCGCCCCGCTAGCTCTAGCGGCTCCTTCCGTAGCATGGGAGAGGAACCGCACAGAGGTGTTCGCAATGGATTTGAGTGGCCATTCAGGTTGAGAATACTTTCTTATCCTCGGCCGACATGGACTCTGGGGGCGACCTGGCTGTGCCATATAATTCAGCGACCTTAGAGAAGTTGGTTGAAGCGAACATCTGCTTCCCCAGGCAGTCCATCGTCCAAGACTCCTTGTCTGGAGGATGGATCGAGGAACTCTCCTGGGCTAGTTCCTTTCTGGTGGCGGCCACCACCAACATGGCATCTACAGCAGCACCCTTCCTTCAACACGTCCTATCAGAAGGGGGGCTGAGAATTTTATCTGGTCTCATTGGAATGGGCTCCACAGTGTCCGGCTCCTTCCATGCCCTGGTAGTAATCATGTCTACCAGGGGATCGGCAGGAGGGGACACCCAAGAGGTAGATAGGCCTGCGTCAAACGCCTCCAGAAACAGACTCATCAGAGGAAGGTTTTTGGGCTGACCCCCCCCCCCAATTCAAAGCATTTCCATGATGTCTCCGAAGGAGACGTCTTCGGGAGGTGACCTTGGGGAACCTTCCCCTTCCTCCAAGTCTGTGTCTTCTGTCAAGGACTCAGGTGAGTCCAAGTGCCTCCTCTTGCACTTATGTTTGTGAGGAACCTCCTCAGGGGGGGCTGTCCGAAGGGGCCTCACCAACCACATCCTGTTCCTCCAAGGGAGCTATCTGGGACGTAGGCGCAGGCTGTCCCTGGGGCCGGGTGATGGAAGGTAAGCCCATCAGAGGGAGTGCAGGGTGGAACTGTAGCAGGAGCCTGGGGCCTTGAATCCCTCGACAATACCCTCTCCACGACATCGAACGCCGAAGGAGAACTGCTCTCTGGGATTCGAGAGCAGTTGCCTCGGTTCCGATGTGTGGATCGGTGCCGGCGCAGAAGCAATTGGATCTGAAGGGCCAGTATGCTCTGACCGAGATGGAGCCGAAGACACACCGACACCTCCAGATCCGAAGCTCAGCTCCGAAAACTGACCAGACAAACTCGAGGGTGCCGTTGGCGCTGAAGTACGAGGTACTATCGGCGCCGACACTCCCTGGCTCCCATACTACCTGGCTCCGAACACTGGAAGTGGGTCGGAGAAGGAGCAATCGGGGCGAAAAAGGGGGTAGAACTCACCCCCGGAGGGGGGGGGGCAGGAGCACTACAGTCTGTAGCTGGGCCTGGAGGAACCTACACATCATCCAGTCCATGTCTGCATCGGACAAGCTTCCGGTTGACCTAGAGGAGGCCACAGACACGGGCCAGGAGTGCCGCCTTGATGACCTCGAAGGCAGCCTGGTCTTCTCCTCCTCCGGCTCCTGGGAAAAAACGGGGTGAATGGAGCCGGGAAGGAGAAGGCCCGGAGGCCCTGGGAAAAGCTGCTTGCTTGGCCGGCAGGGCCGAGGAGGAAGACTCGGCCTGCCGCTTGTAGTGCTTCTCTTCTCCTCTCCCTCCTAGCTTCCCTCTCCTCCTGGCCTGAGGTGGGAGGGCGAGTCCCAGCCAGGGGAACAGGGATGAAAGGGGGCACTGCTGCGGTCGGTGCCACTGAGGGAGAGGAGGACGAAGTAGAGTCTGGGGGCAACAGTCCTGTCAGAATCAACTTCTACCTCCTGTCCCTCAAAGCCCTGGGGTTGAAGGCTGCACAAATGGTGCAGCCTGAGGAGAGGTGGTCAACCCCAAGGCAGATAACAGTGTGGCCGTCCGCTGGGGACAGCTTATGGCCACACTCTGTGCATTTAGAAAAGGCTTTAGGGGCCTCAGACATGACTAGGGACAAAATTACACTAGGCCCAAAGACAGACACGCTTTCACACACACCGGGGGGGGGGGGGGTGGTAATTTAACTAAAATTAACTACAAAAACTGTTAACTTGAAACTAAGGAGCAACACACACAAATTTGTACTGCTATAATAGAAAAAAAGATTTTTCTCACAAAAACTATCTACTCCCACACCTGGAACTCGTTCAGAGCTGCTGACTGAACCACGGCAAACGAGATCTGAGGTCAGGAAGGGATAGCAGGGGATTATGGGCAAGGGGGAAGAGCCTGGAGCTCAGATCTTAGCTGTTTGAAGCTGCCGGCTCGGATCCGATATGGATCAGATACCCACAGGTTGATGGACAAATGAAGTTAACTACTTCAGATCCATTGTTTCCAGACTGTGTGAAATGTTGACTCCATAAACTTTTTAGGTACCACTTGAAGTTTCCTCATATGCAATCTTGCATATGGAATTAGTAGGATGCAGGATGCCATTAAGCCCAGAGCCTGCAGAATTTGTCTTGCGAAAGACTGGGTTTTTGTTGCCATCAGTTTGAAGTAGTCAGTTGCCTTTGGCTGGCGTGAGGTAAGCCATCTTGGCAGTTGTATTCAAGCTTGCACCAAGGAATGTTACCTTTTGAGAGGGTACCAGTTGTGATTTCTTTTCATTTAATGTATACCCTAGGCATGTTAGAAGACTTTTCGTAGGTTCATAGGTTGGTGCTAGGCTATCAGCCCTAGGGCCTATGCAAGCCTAGCCATAACAATTCCCTGGATATTTCTTCCCACAATATTTACTTCTCTGGGCCCCTGTCTAGCAGGGCGACTGACATGATCCCCGGGGTGAATTTCCCATCTCCCATCCAATCATCAAGGTTCCTTTTGAACAGGGCCAATGAGGTGCTCTGCTTGTCATGTATGGGCAGTCTATTCAAGAGTATGGGGAGTCTCTGGGTCAGGAACCTATCCTTCCAGCATGTTCTGTTCATTGTGATGACAAGGTTTAGATCCCTGGAGCGTGTGGCTCTGAGGGATTGGGATTTCTTTAAGTGGAGCATGTCCAACAGCCCTGGGTTTGACATGGCCTTGTATGTTAAGCAGAGATCACCTCTGAGTAGACGATATGCCACAGAGTTTTTTTTTGTTTTTTTTAAGACGGTTGGCATATGGCATCTGCTTTAGGCCTGTGATTCTTTTAGTGATTTCTGTGGCCTTTCCCGCTGTTGCAGATGTCTTGTGAGGTACATACCAAATGGGGCATTATACTCTATAATGGGTCTAATGAGGGATGAGTACAGTGTACAATGACCTCCTTTTTTCTGGATGAAAAGCCCTTAGTGATGAGGTGTGCCACATAGGATTTCCTGACTGTTGTGGCGATGTGGTTATCGAAAGTGAGACCACACTGTCCACCTGTGTCCCCAAGTCTCTTATCACACGTTCGATGTTGTGTCCTGCCACCTTAAAAAAAAAAAAAAAAAAAAAAAAAAAAAAATTTCATCTGCTTTTACTGTACTTGTGTTTTTACCTACTTCTTTTTACTTTTGCATCATCTTAAAATACTCAATTGTATTTATTACTGCTTGGTGTAACTCATTCTAAGCCTTTTGGTTTAAACACTTGGGCTTCGGACCAGTTAGTTGTTTTGCACTGAGAGGTTTGTGGTCTGCACTGTTGTGGCAGAACAGGTAGCTTACATCCTTCTAGGTTGAGAACTGCTGATTGAGGGCTCAGTGTCTGTTATTCTAAAAGTGTATTAATTCTGGTTTAAGCACTTGGGCTTTCAAGCCAGTTATTTTACATTAAGAGGGTTCGTGGTCTGCACTCTTGTGGGAGGAGAGGCTGGACTCTGCCCTTCTGAGCTGGGAATTTCTGGTTAAAGGCTTATAGTGCATGCATATCTGAACTGTTTCTTACTGAAGTTGGTGCGCCTTGTTTGCTGTGGCATAGACTGGATTCGGGCCTGCTGGATCTAGCTTTGTTTGTGTAACTTGAGCACTAATCCAGACATTCTCTAAAGTATTCAATGGTATTTATTACTGCTTGGTTGTAACTTGATTAAAGTGTAGCTATCATTCAAGTCTTTTGGATTAAGCACTTGGGCTTCAGACCAGTTGTTTTACATTAGGAAGGTTTGTGGCAAGCACTGTGGTGGCAGGACAGGTAGCTTTCATCCTTCTAAGTTGGGAACTGCTGATTGAGAGCCCAGTGTCCAAGTGTATTAGTTCTGGTTTAGGCTTGGGCTTCAGGCCAGTTATTTTACATTAAGAAGGTTCGTGGACTGCACTCTTGTGGGAGAAGAGGCTGGACTCTGCCCTTCTGAGCTGGGAATTTTCTGGTTAAAGGTTTATAGTGCCTGAATATTTGAACTGTATCTTACTGAAATTGGTTCACCTTGTTTGCTCTAGCATAGACTAGATCCAGGCCTACTGAATCTAGCTTTGTTTATATACTTGTTGTTTGTTTGCTTGTTATTTCCTGAAGCTAATTCACCTAATACTTAACTTCTCAGCTTCTGTGGATCACTAGTGATATCTGCATTGCTTACTGTACTTATTTCCTTGTTTCACTTGAAACAAAGTTACTGTTTGTCATTTTTGCATTTAGTTACTTGTATCACATTGCACTCAAGTTACCTGGCACTTGCTCACTAAAGCAATTATATAAGTCAGCACTAAAAATTAAAAGCACTACACCCTCACTCCCCACTGGCCCTTGTTTTCAATTAAGGATTTTCCAATATTATTCTAGCATGTCCAAAGGTCAGTTGTCAATCTCCTCTCGGTCCAGCTGGTGAATCTGGGAATCTTGAGGCAATGTTATAACTGCCTCATGTACACAGACAACCCTCTCCTCCTCCCACATAACACAAATACTTGAGAGATGCAGCTATTTAGCCAAACTGGAGGCTGAGCTCTCTCAACTCAGGACTGGCAAGACCAGACAGGAGGAGAAGGCAACTACACACACCACAAAACCAGCCTCACATAATGCTACCACTCCACTGAATCAAACACATAAACACACAAAGACATACTGGAGGCTCTGAGTAAAAATTTACCTAAACAGCAGAGGCCTCCAAAGCAGACACCCAAACAACTGCTACCTCAAGACACCCCACAAGCAACACATAAACCACAAAAGCAGTGTGCAAAGCAGTCACAGCCCTTAAGGCCAAATACAACACCAAACATACTTGTCATAGGTGACTCCATAGTCAGACACACTGACGTCCCACTCACCAGGCTGAACAAGGAGAGGGTCACAGTCAGCTGCCTATCGGGCTAGAATCCGCCACATAACACAAGCACTTCGGGTCACTCCACAGCAAGTACGAATATGACACACTCACTGTCCATCCTGCTGTGAACGGCCTGGGACGTACCTCCCCGGACTGCATGAAAAGAGCCATAGAGGAGCTCTCTGTTTATGTACCCCGGGCGGGAATGACCCTAACCCTGGGCAGTATCCTTCCTCCACCAAGAATGTTGCCACAAAAAAGAGACAAGATGATCAGCTTTAACAATTGGCTTAATGTGTGGTGTCATTCAAAGGGGATCCAGTGTCTGTCTGCCTGGGATGACATGCTTGACAAGCCACGCTGCTTCCTAAGGGACGGCTTGCACCTGTCACCCCTGGGATTCGGATATTGGCTAAGGCTCTTGCCACCCCATAGTGCCTTTTTAGGCAAGGCTCAAATTCTAAACCTACCACCCTAGAAAACAAAATGGGAAGAAATTGAGGGTAATGCTGCTCAATGCCAGAAGTCTAAATCTCAAAATGCACGACTCGAGGCCCTTCTCAGTATGGAGAACATCGATGTCTGTGCTGTAACTGAAACCTGGTTCAAGGCTCCTGAGAGCACCCCGGCACTATTAGGTTTTACCTCATATCATGCTCCGCCCCAAAACCCGGACCACTCCACAAAAGGAGGGTGTATCCATATTCATAAAGGATACTCACACCTCCAGGTTGGTGGCAACGCATGAAGCTCGAAACCATCCAGGTGCAACTAACAATAGGCAAAACTGCTCTACAAATTGTAGCATGCTACAGGCCACCCTCTCAAACTCAGGAACCCCACACAGCCTTCCTGAAGACACTGGAGGGTATAAATGTATCTCCAAACACCATCATATTGGGTGACTTCAACTACCCGAATATAGACTGGGAACATTACTCAAGCCCTAACTTTCTAGCCCAACGGTTCCTGGAGTTCATAAATTCAAATGCCATGGAACAGCTAGTCACTGTTCCCACGAGAGGAGAAAATATACTAGATCTCATTGTCACAAACATGGGGACAAAATGCTCCACACCGCAAGTATATCCCTCATTGGTGAGATCTGATCATAAACTAATCTCACTGGAAATCCACATCCCGCCCCCCCCCCCAACAAAAAAAACCATAGTGAAGAACTTCTCTAAAGCAAACTTCACACTACTCAAGACTGGTGTGGTATCCTTCAAGGCCCCTGAGTCAGAGGAAACCACAACCCAAGCTGCGAAAGCCCTTACAAATGCCTTCTATGAACACCTCCAGGACTGCATGGATCAGGCAATCCCAAATAAAACCAAGACTCTTTCCACAAAGGGCAAACGCCCAGTCTGGTGGACCCCAGCCATTAACAAACTTTACAATAAGAGGAGAAAGCTATTACATGATAGAACAAAATCCATAAAAGGGAAGTCAGCCCTGATCATTATTAGTAAAAAATACGAGCACTCATAAAATCAACTAAGGCCAATTTTGAGAGAAAAATTGCCATGGATTCAAAGGACAATCATAAGGCCTTTTTCAGCTATGTTAGGAACCTGGGTGGAAACTCACAGATATGCTCAGAATTAGTCCAAAATGATACAAAAATCACTGAACCCACAGACATTGCCAACATACTGGCAGACAGGTACAGTGCAAACTTCACCCCCCTTTCACCTCCTAAAGGAGAGATAACTAGCCCAGCCGAGTGTATCCTCCCGGACATCTCAAATGCGCAGGTGAAAGCTGCTCTCTAAAGCTAAAACACAGCATCAATGGGACCGGATGGTGTCCCGGCTGTGTGCTACACGAGCTAAATGAGGAATTAAACCCGCACATAAGGCAGCTGTTTAATCTCAGCCTTACCACAGGATACGTGCCCAAGGAGTGGCGACGGCAACTGTGGTCCCACTCCACAAAGGTGGCCTCACGGACCCTGGTAATTACCGCCCCATAAGCTTAACAAGTCTAGTCTGCAAAGCTATGGAGAGGATCATAATGGAGCTCATAAACAAAGATATAGGGACTTGCAGACATTGGACCCGACCCAGTTTGGCTTTGTCAAGGGAAGATCATGCCTTTTGAACTTGGTCGACTTCTTGAAATAGTCACCAAGGCCATTGATGAGGAAAGGCAGTCCATACAGCCTACCTTGACCTTGCAAAGGCTTTACACAATACCCCACTGGTATTGTAGAAAACTTACCAGCTTAAATGTAAACCCATATGTCACAAGATGGGTTGCAAACTGGCTTAAGGACAGAACCCACAGGGTTAGAGTTGCTGGCGCTGTGTCAGACTCCAAGCCGGTCACAAGTGGTGTCCCACAGGGCTCGGTCCTTGGCCCCTATTGTTTGGCATCTACTTCTCAGAAGTACAGGCCAACATGGGAGGACTTTGGCTGACAAAGTTTGCAGATGACTGCAAACTGGGCCATAGTGGAAAGTGCATCGGACACTGATATCCTTCAGAAGGGACTCACGGAAACAGATAGCTGGTGCCAGAGCCATGGCCTGAAGTTAAACGCCAAAAATGTATAGTCATACCCTTCGGAAAAACAAGGTAACCCCAAGCTACCATATAGGTGGCAATCCACTAAGCACAGAAGAGGTTATCAGGGACCTGGGGACCCAGGTTGACAGTGGCCTTTCTTTGACACTCACATTGCTAAAGTGGTTAGAAAGACCTTCTACATTGCCCACCTGATCATGAGGGGATTCGCATCCAGATCTAGTCAGGTCATTGTTCCCTGTACTCTTCACTTATCAGACCAATGATCGTACAATGCCCCATTCGGGATGTATCTCACCGACATCTGCAGCAATTGGAGAGACCCCAAAAGTTCCTCACCAAAAGGATAAAGGGACTCCAAAATCTGTCATATGCTGCCAGATTGAAGAAACTCCAGCTCTATTCAGTCGCATACAGCCTGCTCAGAGGTGACATGTGCCTGACATACAAGGCCATGTCCAACCCGAATTAATGGACATGCTCCACCTCAAAAATCCAAATCCACCAAAACCACTAGAGCAAGCGACTTAAACCTTAGCACGGATATAAATAGGACGTGCTGGAGGGATAGATTTATCACTCAGAGACTCCCTATGCTGTGGAATAAAATCCTGGTCCATGTGAGGCAGAGCACCTCGCTGACTCTGTTCAAGAGAAATCTAGACCTGTGGATGGGAGATCGTAGGTTTACCCCGGGAATCATCTCTGGGTCACTGCTGGACAGAGGCACAACAAACTAATGGGCACAGTATTTTTTCATATAAGGGGTGGCGTAAGCCACAATAATTTGGGCTAGGCTTATAAATGCCTTAGGGCAGATAGCCTAGTATAAACCTATGAACCTATGAACCTATGTGGTAATTCATGGGTACATGCTTTTTTCCAAAGGGGATAACTATACATTTCTTGGCATTAAGCTTGAGCCAATGGCTCTGGCACCAGGCATCTGTTTCTGTAAGGCCCTTTTGTAGAATATCCACATAATTTGGGGATTCAATAATGGCTCCCAGTTTGCAGTCATCTGCAAACTTTGTTAGCCAGAGTCCCTTAGTGCTGGCCTGTACTTCAGAGAAGTAGATTCCAACAAGAGTGGTCCCAGGACTGAACCCTGAGGTACTCCACTTGTCTGGAGCTGGATTTGGAGTCGGCTACTTTTACAGTCTGGATTCTGTCAGTAAGCCAGTTGGCTTTCACAAACGCGAGGTGTCCAAAAAGAGTGTCCTTGTTCTCTGCTTGAATGAGACAGTCACCCAAGTAAGGATATATTTGTATACTTCTTTGTCTGCAAAATGCAATTACTGGTGCCAAGCACTTTGTAAAGACCCTGGGCGCAGTAGATAAGCCAAAGGGCAGTGCAGAGAATTGGTAATGCATCAAGCCAGTCTTGAATCGGAGGTATCTTCTGCACGGTTGTCTTATTGGGACATGCAGGTATGCCTCTTATTTCTAGTCACCAGCCAAGCATTCTTGCCCAGCATGGGCAGAAGCTGCTGCAAAGTCAGCATTTTGAATTTTGGAATGTCCAGGTATGTGTTCAAAATCGATAAATCCAGTACTGGCCGCCAGGCCTTGTCCTTTCTGGGTATCAAGAACAGTAGAGTAAAAACCTTGTCCTTTTTCCTGTTCTGGTACTGTCTGAATGGCCCCCATATCCATGAGGGATGCAACCTGTTTCTGTGCCTCTGCCCATTGATTTTTTGGCAGATCTGGCCAACCATATGCCACTGGCAGTGTGTGGAAATGGAATCTGTATCCCTGTGATACGATGTTTAGTACCCACTTGTCCTGGGGTTATTAACTGCCAATTTTGAGCAAAAAGTGCTAATTTTCCCCTACAGGTGCTGCCAAAAGATAAGTGCTTGGTGTAAGGCAGAGGGAAGTCATTGGGATTGCTTTCTGTAGGTTTGTGCTTTATCTCCTCTAGATTTGGAGGTGGATGCACCCCATTGCTTTGACCTGTATGAATCTTGCGCCTGGTATCTGGAACCCTCAGGACGTCTGAATTTGCCCCTTTGAGCTCTGTCTGACACAGGAAAGGACCAATTTTTTGTAAGCCAGTGTCTATTGACTCTTGGTGGCTGCACTTGTAAGAAGTCTAACAGTTTGCATAGACTTGGCTTTGTCTTCCATTTTCTCTTCTGCCTTAATACCAAACAGAGAATCATGCTGTAAAGGCGCATCTAGCAATTTAGCTTTAACATGATCAGGTAAATTGTTCCTTTAACCAGGCATGCCTCCTAATCACAGATCCAGTAACTGCGGCCCTGCAGGAGGCCTCTAAAGAATCAGAACCATATTGCAAAGTATGCTTTCCAACTTGTTCAGCTGCATGCAATAATTCCTGCAATTCTTTATTTTCTGCACATTCTGAAATAATCATTTTCTGTTTCAGCAATCCCATAACATGTTGGTGGTACTGAAGCATATGAAATTGACAGTAAGGCCCTGATTGCCAAGGTTGCAGATGTATAAACCTTTTTTCCCCCATCTGTCCAGTGCCCTTGAATCTGTCAGAAGGGGTAGGATTTTTTTGCTGTTGAGGCCTTAACCCCCTTTGGACCCTGTGAAAGGGTTTCAGGATCAGCAGCAGGGTTTATAAATAAAAATTTGAGAGAGTCAGGGACCCTGTAATATCAGTCAAGCTTATTGGGAGCTGAAGGTAAGGAGTCAGGGGTCAAGCTTGACTCCGAAAACACATCATCCACAATGTCTAAAACAGGGGGAATGGCTAAAGGCCTGTGCTGAGGGAGAAGGAAATCCCTGAGCCTCTTTTTTGATTCTGAGAAGTCTTGACTCAGAGTGAAAATGCTCCCTCAAAGTATGCAAGGTTTCTCCAAATGAATAATCCTCAGAAGGAGATGCAGATGGAATAGACTCCTCAGCATCAGAATCCTCATAGGGAGGTATAGATAATTCCTGATCAGAAGAAATAGAAACCTGATATGAAGATTCATAATCAGTGTCTTGCCTAGGCCTCTTATCTGGAGGGTGATGGGTACCCCTGATCAAAGTAATAAGGTCTTCAGCCATTTTGATCACCTGTTTTTAGGCATAGAGGTCTGTGCACGTGGCTCTTGCATCAGTTTAGTTTTAGAAGTTGCTTTTGTCTTTGGTTTTGCAGCTGTCGTCTGTTTGATATACAAATGTTGAGGTCTGAATAAGCCGGTGCCTGCCCAGCAGCTCCGGACCCATCAGAGGGAGATACTTCCGTCAGTCCAATACCTTGAGTATCTTGCGGCATGCCGGACTCCACATGGGTGTCGGTAGAAGCCTGTGACTCGAAGGTAGCGTGTATCAGGGGCTGCGAAAGCGCCTCACTGAGTACTGGCGAACCGGCGACTGGCTTAGGAAAAGCTTTGTTGGTTTTGGATCTAGACTGCCTTTCTCGGTCCTTTTCTTTGTGTTTTTTATGTACTCCGGTAGTCTGATAGCCATCAGACGACATTTCTGGGTAGTTCATCTGTTTCCAAAATATTTTGATGCAAAAATATACAGACACTTATTAGTGCGTTGGTTAAATCTAGCACAAAACTGACAGCCAGGCACGTTGTGATCAGGGCCTAGGCAAGGAATACAGTATAAATGGAAATCCTCATGAGGTATTTGCTTCCCAGAAGTAATACAATTATTAACTTTTTCTGACATAGGGAAACCTTTTTCTTGTTTTTTACCAAACGGGGTACTTCGCTTTAGTGAAGACTTCGGTTCTGAAACTCAAACTCGAATATTTCAGTAGTCGGCCGACTGGCACTTGCGAAATGCTTCTGCTTCGGGCACCGTGCGGCAAGAAAGACTAAAGAAAATGGCGTTTGCTGCATGTTTTATACCCCTGACGACCTGACATCATGGAAGAGAAGACAGCAACTGACGCAGGGCCCAAGACTTTGGAATTCAGGCCGACTGAGGGCAACCTGCCAGCAGATTACCCAAATGTAATGACTGCAACAGTGAAACACAAAGAACATCAGCCACACTAAAAAAAGAAACTATATTAAGGAAAAAATTTTTTTAAACACAGAGAGAATTAACTACCAATGATGACAGTACAAGGAAAATACCTAAAGGTATAGAGAAAAGGGAAGGAATGGACTACCGACAATGGTAGTATAAAAATACCAAAAGCTCAGCAGAAAAAGAGTTAAAGAAGGTCAATGAAGGTAAGGGGGTTAAGCTAACTAAAAGAGAATAGCTGTGGAAAAATTTAACAAGTAATAACTTTCACTCAAAAATAGAAGAGCTTGAGCTATTGCAATCCCGACCATCTTGAAGGGGGGTGGCAAATGAGATCTTGTAGTGGTCAAGGGCATTATGAGTACGGGAGGGGCTAGAGAATCTGATCCAAACCCCATTCATTGAGGAACGAATGAAAATGAAATCAGATCAAATGTTTAACTTTTTTTTTTTTTTCCAGGAATTTCTATAGAAGCAGACCAACTCCTGACAGGCAAATCATCCCAGGAGACCAGCATTCAGCTATTCCTAACTCCATCCTCAGAGACATACAAGAGTGGATCCCTTGCCTGCCAAGCACACTCCAGCAGCAACATAGGACTAACCCCCCCAGTCCATACTTCTTGGCTGAAAAGACCACCACAGGGATCCAAGTAAAAAGATGAATGGTCTGAGGAAAGTACAGTTTTGTACCTACCATAAATGTAGATGTCCGATAGGCATGCATCTGCAGTCCTTACAAATGGGTTGTCCTGTCGTCAGGCAGCCCTTCGGTCGGCCGGATTCCAAAGTCTGGGTCTGGCCTCGGCTGATGTCGCACTTCACCCGACGTCATAGCTGCAGTTCTTCGGGTATAAAGGCATCAGCCGACGCCATTTTCCTCAGTGTTTCTTGCCCCAGATGCCAGGTGCCCTCTAGGAAGGCTAAATTTGGATAAATGCAAATGGTTCCAAACAGTAGAGAGCAAACAAAAAATAAGCATGTATGTACATATATACAAACAAATACACCATAATAGATTCCCCCAGCTAGCTACAAGATGGGCAAATACCCTAGGAGTACCACAGAGGGGAAGGAGGGTGGGTAATCCTGACTGCAGATGCATGCCTATCGGACATCTACATTTATGGTAGGTACAAAACTGTACTATGTCCTTCAAGGATTCATCTGCAGTCCTTACAAATGGGTAGAATACCATAGCCAAACTGGGGGAGGAGGAGAAATAAGATTATGGTGTAGTTAAGATCCCTTGCAAAACAGCAGTGGCAAAACCTGCTCGGGATCTGGAGTATAAGGGTAAATTATAATGCTTGGCAAATGTATGCACGGAGCTCCAAGTAGCAGCCTCTAAAATGTCTTTGGTAGCCACTCCTCGTAAAAAGCTGTGGTAGTGGCTGTAGCCCTTGTAGAGTGAGGCCTGATGTTTTCTGGAGTTTTCTTCCCATGGTAGGAGTAACAGAATCTAATGCAATTTCCTATCCACTTGGAGATTGTCTGTTTTGAAATTGCTTTTCCTTCCATTCCTGTTGCATATGCTACCAGTAGCTGGTCAGTTTTTCTATTGCCCTTGGTCCTGTCCAGGTAGTAACGTAATTGTCTATGTACATCCAAGGTATGCAACAGTCTTTCTCCCCTGTTCTGTGGGTTGGGGAAGAATGTAGGCAGGTGGATAGCTTGATTTAAGGATACCCTGGAGACCACAATTGGCATAAAAGTAGGATTAGTTCTCATGGACACTATCTTGATGGAAGATCAGGAAGGGCTGTACTGCCATTAATGCCTGTAGTTCAGATACCCTTCTTGCTGAAGTGATTGCAAGCAGGAAAGCAGTTTTCCATGATAAGTACTGTAATTCTGCTGTTGCTGCTGGCTCGAAAGGAGGGAGTGTCAACTTTTCTAACACAAAGTTCAAGTCCCATGCTGGCAATGGTGGCTTCCTAGGTGGTTTTACATTTTTAATTCCTCTCAGAAACTGCCTGAGCAGAGGATGTGAGAAGACTGGAGGATCCAAGTTGTATTCTGCTGAAATAGCTGATGCATGAATCTTAATGGAAGAATAGGACAGGCCATTGTGGAAGAGCTCTGCCAATTATTCCAGGATGTTAGCTATGTTTACCAGTGACACATTCTCTCCTTTTGCAGTACTCCAAATGAGATATCTTTTCCATTTTGCTGAATAATTTTTTTCTTGTTGAGGGTCTGCGAGCCTCCAAGATAATGTCTTTAACCCTTTGAGATAAATCTGGGTTATTTGGTCTTACGCAATGTTCCAGGCAGCCAGCTGCAGTGTTTTCAGGTTTGGATGTAGGGTTTTGAAGTTGTTCTGTGTTAACAGCAAGGGAACTAGGGGCAGAGGCCATATTTGTTCCAGAGGCATACTCCTCAGTAATGGGTACCAGTGTTGCCTTGGCCAGTCTGGAGCTATCAGGATGATCCTTGGACGGTCTTCTTTGATCTTCAATAGCACCTTGTGCATCAAAGGAAGAGGTGGGAATGCATATGCTGTCAGGTTTTTCCAACTGAAAGATAGGGAGTCCACTTTCCAAGCAAGTGGGTGGTACGTCCTTGTGCAGAATTTTTTCAGTTGGTGATTGTGTGGGGATGCAAATAAGTCTATTTCTGGTAGTCCCCATTTCCCTGTAATGGTTTTGAAGATGTCCGGATGCAGCATCCATTCGTGGGCATCCGTGGTAGTTCTGCTTAGGATGTCTGCTAGTATATTTTCTTTTCCTGGCACAAAAATTGCTTGTAACTGAATGTTGAAGCTCAGGGCCACATTCCAGAGGTCCATTGCCATCCGCATAGAGGGTATGAATGTGTGCCTCCCTGTTTGTTGATGTACCACATAACTGTGGTGTTGTCCGTCCTTATCAACAGTTGACCCTGTCGAAGAAATGGTCTGAACGTCTGAATTGCCAGTTTTACTGCCAGCATTTCCTTTTGATTTATGTGTAGGTGCAGCTGGTCTTGAGTCCATAAGCCTTGTATGCACTTGTCCAGCATGTGTGCCCCCCAACCGAGGTCTGAGGCATCTGTTGTGATGGTCTGGCTTGGTTGAGTGTTGTGGAAGGGCAGTCCTTTGTTTGATTGACAGGCCTGAGCCCACCATTGGAATTCTTGCTTCAGGCATGGAATTATTGGAATTTGGGTTTCTAGGCTGTGTTTGTGCTGAGACCATAAATTCCTTAGGTACCACTGTAACTTCCTCATATGTAGTCTGGCATGTGGAATCAATATTATGCAGGATGCCATGTAACCCAGGGCTTGCAGGACTTTTCTTGCTGTTAGCTGGTTCTGCTTTGATAATGCCATGAAGTAGAGGGAGAGTTGCTCTTGTTTTTCTACTGTCAGGAATGCCATTTGTTTTGATGTGTCCAGATCTGCACCCAAGAAGGTTATCCTTTGGGATGGTATCAGCCTTGACTTTTTTATATTGACTGTGTATCCCAGGGCTTGTAGTAGATGAATGACCCTTTCCAAATCTTTTGTTAATTTGTTTTTGTTGTCCGCTTGTAACAGGCAGTCCAGGTAAGGGTAAATTTGAATTCCCTGAAGCCTGCAATGAGCAATTACTGATGCCAGGCATTTCGTGAATACTCTGGGCGCAGTAGATAAGCCAAAGGGCAATACTGAGAATTGATAATGCTCTGATCCTGCAAGAAATCTGAGGTATCTTCTGCAATTTGGTCGTATGGGGACGTGCAGGTATGCCTCCTTGAGATCTAGAGTTACCAGCCAAGACTCCTTGCCCAGCACGGGAAGAAGCTGCTGTAGGGTCAGCATTTTGAATTTTGGAACAATGAGGTATGTGTTTAAAGCAGACAGGTCGAGAATAGGTCTCCAATTGGTTTTCTTTTCTTGGTACCAGGAAGAGTCTGGAGTAAAATCCTTGCCCTTGTTCCATAGATGGTACCCTTTCTACAGCTCTCATCCTTAGTAAGCAAGTTATTTGTTCTAGAGCTTCTCTTCTGATTTGGAGGTAGGTTTGGCATTCCTCTCTTCCTTGGTAGAGTATGGAAGTGAAACCTGTAACCTTGGTCTATTGTCTGTAAAATCCATTTGTCTCCTGTGATGTAATGCCAGTTTACTGAAAATAAGGCTAGCTTCCCGCCTAAGGGTGCTTGTAGTTGTTCCCTGGTAGGCGGTGCCAGAGCCAAGTCACTGTGATTGTCCTGTGGAAGTGGTGGTGGCTGGATCTGTGGCTGTACCTCGCTGGTTGTTAGCCTGCCACTGACGTCCCCTGTAGGCACCTCTGGATTGACCCCTGCCTCTTGAGCACCAATTCCTGCCTCTCGGAGCTCTGGAGGTGTCTGGAAAGGACCAATTCTTGGAAGGCCAGTTCCTGCTAAACCTTGGAGGCTGGACCTGCAAGAAATCCTTGACTGTCTGGACAGATTTTGCTTTCTCTTCCACCTTCTTCAGCACCTGCTGTGCAGGGGAGCCAAACAAATTGAGCTTATCCATGGGAGCATTTAGCTTTGATTTAACATGGTCTGGTAAGAACTGCTCTTTTAACCATGCATGTCTTCTGATCACTGTGCCAGTCATGGCTGATCTAAAGGAAGCCTCCAGTGCATCATAGCCGCATTTTAAAGAATGATTACTGACCTGCTGAATGTTATGTACCATTTCCTGTACAGATTTTTTATCTAATGGTTCATCCGAGGACAGCTTTTTAATTCCCGATACTGAATCACGTGGAATTGACAGTTCAAGGCCCTAGCTGAAAGAGTAGCAGAAGTGTAAACTTTTTTACCCCATCTCTCTAAGGCCCTAGATTCCCTTTCAGAGGGGGGGGTTTTGACAGAGGTAGCTGCTACAGCCTTGGGTCCCTGGGAGATAGTTTCGGGATCTGCAAAAGGGGCCTTATACAAATGATAATGTGTGTCCGGAACCCTGTAGTACCTATCGGGCTTAGCAGGGGTCGGAGGAAGAGAATCAGGAGCACTACAAGCATCATTAAATGCATCATCCACAACAGTAAGTACTGGAGGAATGGCTAAAGGCCTATGCTGTGGTAAATGCAAAAAGGTTCTAAGCCTTTTCCTAGAGTCTGAAAAAACCTGGCCCTGCCATTGAAATTGTTCCCTCATAGCATGCAAGGTTTCCCCAAAAGAAAATTCCTCAGGCGTAGAGGCAGAAGGAATGGATTCTTCTGCATCCGAGTCCTCATAAGGAGAAAAGGGGCCCTCTGGAGGGTTTGAATTATCTGATTCATCAGAGGAGTCATCTGAAGAAACTGGCACAGGGGGCTCTACTCTAGTCCTCTTCTCTGGAGGTGGGTGAGAGGCCCTGTCTGGATGTGGTTGGGATCCCCGGATCAAAGAAATGAGATCCTCTGCTAGACTAAGCATTTGTGAACTAGAGCTAGGCCTGTGAGGGGGTCTTAGCAGGCACAGTTTTGGTAGTTTTTGCTGCTTTAGCCCTGGCAAAGGCCTTAATAGACATGGATGCAGGTGGCCTAGCAGCTCCACGTGCAGGGGTAGAAATATCCAAAGGGATAGTATCAGATAAATCCTGTGAGCCTGCAAGAGCGGGTGGGATTTCAGTAGCAGATTCTGCCAAGCTGGAAGAGGCCTCGGTAGGAGGCAAGCCGGCAAGGAAGAACCGTGGACTCGGTTTCAGCCGAAACCGAGACACTCGCGGTTGGCTTAACCGTGGTTTCGGCCGAAACCGGACCGCGAGTGTCTGTCCTTTTCCTTGCGCTTTTTAGAAATTTGCGTAGTCGGAGTATCCTTCGGCATAATGTAAGCAAAAGCGGAGCCGAAAAACTCTTCAGCAAATTCCGACCGACGTCTATGTGTCGGTTGGTTGAAAGAAGCACAGGTTAGACAAGCTGCTACGTCGTGGTTTGGGCCTAAGCAAGGTAAGCAGTAAGAGTGGAAATCTTTATGAGGTATTTGTTTCCCACAAGTTAAACAGTTATTCACTTTTTCTGACATCGGCTGAGGCAAGAAAGAGTCCCCAACGGGGTACTTAGCTTTTTAGAAGTCTTCGGTAGTAGTAATCTCTGGTTCTGACCGACCGGCACTTGCGAACAGCTTCTGCTTCGGGCGCCACGCGGCAAGAAAGACTGAGGAAAATGGCGTCGGCTGATGCCTTTATACCCGAAGAACTGCAGCTATGACGTCGGGTGAAGTGCGACATCAGCCGAGGCCAGACCCAGACTTTGGAATCAGGCCGACCGAAGGGCTGCCTGACGACAGGACAACCCATTTGTAAGGACTGCAGATGCATCCTTGAAGGACATCCACAGATTGCCACATAAGAGTCTCCCATCTGTAGCAGAGGCAAATTTGTTACCTGCTGAAGGAACAAATGCCATTTAGAAATTTTATTTGTAGATGAAAGGAAGAAAAACCAAGGAGCCATTAAGCTGTTTCACACAGTGAAGCTGAAATAATGCCTGAAGCCTGGGGAAGACTTGACAGCAGTAGTTGGTGAAAAAAATTACTTTAAAAAAAAAAAAAAAAAGACTTTTCTGCTAAAAACAGTGAAAAGCATTTTCCACTTACCCCAAACTCCAAAAATAATTTAAGTCTTAATTAGGGAAAAAAAACTTGTAACAATTTGGCTTTAACTTTTCCACAAAAGTCACACTTATTTTTTTATACTAAAGACAGTCATGACATTCCATAAAAAGCACTTTCTCCTACCATTAAACAAGTTATTTCAGAAGAGAAAAAAAAAAGTTTCTGTAATAAAAACGTGGAAGTTTGTCCCCAAAAGGAACTTATCTATCCAGCAACGCAGAAGCAATAAATGCTGGAGGTGCAATGGGGAAGAAAGAGTTAACTGGGAACATGTTTTTGGGAGGTTGAGTTGGTAGATTTTAAAGATTCCCTACAGAATACTCTATCAGAAACACTGTGGGAGCAAATGGCTGTAACTAAGGAAATGATTCTTTTGAGCCCCTGGGACAAAGGATCTGAATTACCTAGACATAGTAATGCCAAGTTTAATTCGACTGGCTGCCAAAAAAGCAGTGAATATGAAATGAAAATCACAATCTAAAGCAGATGTACTTGAAGTACTAAATATTGTGAGGTAAAAACTGCGAGAGGGATGTTTAGGAAAGGAGCAAATTACACAGAAATAAAGTGGAAAATGTGGGAATAATACATGCAAAGTTCAGGAAAAGTAAGGTTTCAAGGAAGGTGGAAACTGAGCAATTTATGTAATGCTGGTATGAATAACTTAAAATATAAGATTAAGAATGTTTGGTTAATACTACAAGCACATATATTTAAAAAAGCAGAAAGCAGCTGCTAAAACAAGGACTATTAGAAAAATACAAGCAATTGAGTACACAAACTACTCCTCAAACTGTGACCATATAAATAAGTTGATGTTTTTACAGATGCTGAATCACATGGGTTGGGTGATGCTGTGCATCACAGCAAACGGACTCACAGACTGTGTGTAGGCTGCAATACTAAGTTTAGCCAGGATCACTGTAGCACTTGAATTTGTCTGCCAGATGTGCTTCTATCAATCTGCAAAAGAAATTTAGATTTATCCGAATTTAATTTTTTTGAGGCAGTACATTCTACAAAGCAGGAGTAACTTTATAGGTGTAGTTTCTAGTTTATGCTAAAGTATGAGGATGTGTGTAGTTGGATTCCTCGGATTCCAGAGGTTATGTTGCGCTTCTAGTGTACCACTTGTTTTTAAGAAGTAGGCAGCAGTTTTTGCTCAAAGGTTTCAAGTTGGGAGGGTGGCCTAATGGTCAAGGTGTTTGTCTTATAAACACAAGGTGCAGGGTTTGAGTCTCACAAGGGATACTTGGCTAGGCTTAAAATGGCTCGCAAGGGCAGTTAGCTTAGTACTAACCTATGAAACTAAGTGTCCATGTCTCTACAGTTAACAGTTTAAAGTTGTGGATCGCCCTGAAGTACCCTTTCATGGGCTAAGCTGAGAAGCCTTGGTATTTTGCTTAAGCTATTTTAGCACAGAAAAGTTTTGGTGAAATTCACATGCATTCTAACATAGGGAGTAAAACATTCCAAGTGGACTGCCTTGGTTCAGCGGTTATTTAAAAACTATTCTAGCCCCAGTGCCCGTTAACCAACAAACCTTCCTCAATCAGACCATACATTATACAGAATGTACAGCAACTTATACAGAAAATACAACTGTAACTTCCACTTACCACAGCAGTTGTTGTTGTATCTTTCGGCTTTTCCCAGTTACAGGTCGCCACAGCGGAACGCCAGTCCGCTAATGATTGGTAGTAGATTTTTACGTACCGAGTTATCAGCTCTGACGCACAACCTTCAATGAAGGTACGCCCATTCATGCATGTCTCTCAACACAGAAGACGCTTTAGCTGAGAATCGAACAGGACAACGTCATACTGTGAGGCGACAACGCCGCAGTAAAATGCTCAAATTCCTCACTGCTGCTGTAGCCTTCTGGCTACATGGGTTGCTTCCTGCCCAGGGTACAACTGGTCAGCTGCACAAAGCTCCGGTTCCCTCCCACACCTTCACTCCAACTGCTGACTTGGCCAGCCCCACTTGAAGGGAAATCAGCAGTTAGAGGTGAGAAAACTTCATATCTTTCTTGCCCACAAAGAAAAAAAAAGCTTACTCATCTGGAACCTCCTCTATAAATATACAACACAGTAAACAAAAACTTTATATCCCACCAACTATATACAAAAGGGGTTTGGTGTGTGGGTATAAGGATGATTACCAAAGCCTATCCAACCTGGAAGATCTAAAAGTCCCTGGATAATTATCCTAGCAAAACCAGTACTTGACAAAAATCTTGTTTGTAATGCTTTGTAAAACTTTGTACAAAAGACCAAGTTGCTGCTCCTAGGATGCTTCTACATTCCTCCCCTTTCCAATATGCCATAACTGATGCAAAGGCTCTACTAGATTGTGCCTTGATACTGCCTGGAATGGCTTTACCATGTTGGATATAATAAAAGGCATTAACAGAGGAGGACCACAACCTTGAAACTGTTTTGACACAGGTTGTCCTTTTCTCCCATCATAAGAAAAAGAATGGGATCAGTTTCTTTTCTAAAGGTCTTGGCTCCATCAAGATTATACCTGAGCTGGCTATTTGTTCTTAATGAGACTCTCTCTATGGAAAATAAAACAGGATTCATCTCCCAATACAACTTGTAACTCAGGACACTTCTTGCCATAAGTAATAATCTTCCATTTAATGAAACTTAAATCTGCCTGATGAGCCAGTTCAAACAGAGAAATAGTTTTAAAAAAAGTTAAGTACAAAGTTAAGATTGCAAAAACTTTCTCCAAAAACAAAGATCATCCATGGCAGATATGCTGAACTGGCCATAAGATGAACCTTGATACAGGAATAAGAAACCACAAGAAAACAACTCAAAATTTTTAAGAGCCAATGGTACATAATCCCTGTTGGAACCCTGGCTATTGGCTAGGCACCAGCTAAAAAATCTTTTATACATGTCAATATAAGACTGCCTAGTAGTAGGTTTTTGTCTGCTTTAATAACTACTGCACATGAAAGAGATGGCTAAAAGATATCAAAATTTAACCATTTCAGGAAGTTAGTTGAAGCTGTTTGAGACTGGGGTATTATCAAACTCCTTCTCTTGCCCGAGTAGGTCCAGTCTGTAAGGAAGCTTGTGGCATTTGCCCTTGGACAGTTTCATAAGAATGGAAAACCAATCGTGACTGGGCCACAATAGAGTCACTACAATAACTGGGAGAGTCCTTCTGAATTTTCAGAATTATATGGAAAGGGTGGAAATTCAGGAAGGAACATTCCTAACTGCGATGGAATGATGACTTGATTGCAAGAAGCCCTGCAGCACAGTTTGTTCAGTTGTCTGTTCTGAAAGGAGGCAAACAGATCTATTTGAGGTGTTTCCCCACAACTGGAACAGTCCACCCCCCACTCATCTTTCATTCATAGCAGTCTGTCTTTGTCAGTTTGTTTGCCACTACATTCTGCTCTGATGGAATGTAAGATGCTTAGAGGGTTAAGGAGTGCTGTAGCACTACCCCCCAAACTATCACAGAGCCTACCTGGCTAACAGGAAAAACAATGTCCCTACTTAAGAGTGTACCTGCAAGCTACCCTAAAAATTAAAGACCAATAACTTGCTTTCCAACAACGTATAAACTATACACTGGAATTGATGCAGACAGAGTTTACAGTCATTTAGAAGAAAACTCATTTATGGCAATAGAACAAAAGGGCAATAAAAGTCATATGGAACAAAAGATCATTGTTGCTAAATAAAGTAATAGTAGAGAACTGTTAAAAGGGGAAGAATTTAAGTATGGCATGGATTGACTATAAAAAGAGAATCTGATAGTATCCTACATCCATGGATAGAAGACTGATTAAAAATGTACAAAATACACCCCACTTTGCAATTTAATCATGATAAAAGGACAAATTATTATTCCAGGGATAAAAATTTAATGGGTAATATTCCAGTGCGACTGTCACTGCTATTTGGCCTGCTTAACCGCTTAGGCAATGGCTGCAATTTGGCTCCTAGAAAATAAAATGTAAAGACTTACCTTCTTTGTTGATGATTTAAAACTGTATAGCTCATCAGATGAACTGAAAAGAACTGCAAGTTGTCAAAACTTTTTCAAAGAATGTCATTTAGTCTTGATACATGTGCAAAATCAACCTTTAAAGCAGGAAAACTGCAGCACCAAGAAAACACAAGCTTGGGACAAGAATGTGATGTATAAGAACTTGAGCAAGAGGGAGTGTATAAATATTCGGGAATTGATGAAGGATCAACAATAAAACATGAACAAATGCAAATAAAACTTGGTAAAGAATACCTTAGAAGACTTAAATTAATTCTGAAAATAGTGTTGACATCTAGGAACAAAATTCAAGCTATAAACCAATTTGCTCTTCCTGTCTTAACAGTTTTAGAGTGATTTACTGGCCCCAAAACATGTTGGACAGATTAGACAGGAAAACAAAGATGCTTCATGCTCACCAAAGGATTTATAAAAATCAGTGCATACCACGATTATATACTCCCCATTCAGGAGGAGGTATGGGCCTCCTCGAAATTAACTACATGTATGGATCTGCAATCGTGGGACTGCATACATATCTGCTGAGAAGTAGTGTAAGACTACGTCCCTGCTTAGTTTA
Source organism: Protopterus annectens (assembly GCF_019279795.1). Taxonomy (NCBI): domain Eukaryota; kingdom Metazoa; phylum Chordata; order Ceratodontiformes; family Protopteridae; genus Protopterus; species Protopterus annectens. Next base: position 391,201,612 of record NC_056736.1, read on the forward strand.
GCAGAAGCATATTGTGTCGTGGGAACAGAAAAAACAGAAGTAGATAAAATCAGGCAGCAACTGAATGTGATAAAAAACAAAAGAATACAAGATTAAGGATCAGATGAGAAGGCGGGAAATGTGGAAAATGCAAAAATATAGTTGCAAGTATAGAAAACTCTTGTAACGACCTCATATTGACCAGGATCAAACTCAGGAATGGCTAAGAGGAGGTGAATTTAAACCAAAAGATGAAAGGTTAATACTGGGGGCCCAAGATAGTGGAGTATGTACATGCTGGTTTACAAAATCCATTGAATGTGTGGGAAACAGACAAATATAGGTTGTGTAAAACAGAAAGTACAGTTGTGTACACTTACCATAAATGTAGATGTGTGTATTCACTGTTGCAGTCATTACATTTGGGGTAATCTGCTGACAGGTTGCCCTCAGTCGGCCTGAATTCCAAAGTCTTGGGTCCTGCATCGGTTGCTGTCTTCTCTTCCATGACGTCAGGTCATCATGTAGTTTTTCTTGCCCCCGATGTCAGGTGCCCCCAAAAAGGTAGTGCATAGATATATATATATATATATATATATGCATCAATATAAACTTTACCTTCATCTACAAGCAAATACACCACATAGGTATAAGATAGGGAGGGTAACCTGGACTGCAACAGTGAATACACTCGAACATCTACATTTATGGTAAGTGTACACAACTGTACTATGTTCTTCGTGTTTCACTGTTGCAGTCATTACATTTGAGTAGAATCCCAAAGCTACGGTTGGGAGGCTGGAGCTAAACAGCATTACATGTGGCTATAAGGCCCTGCAGCACTGCAGTGGCAAAGCCTGCCCTGGACTTAAGAGTAGAGAGGCAAATAGTAATGCTTTGTAAAGGTGTGAACAGAACTCAAGTAGCAGCCTCTATAATGTCTTTGGTTGGTACTCCTCTGAGAAAGGTTGCTGAAGTAGCTGCAGCTCTGGTGGAATGAGACCCAATGCCAATGGGCATAGGTTTACCATGGTGTAAGTAGCAGAAACGGATGCAGTGGCTTATCCACTTTGAAATTGTCTGCTTTGAAATAGCCTTTCCTTCTGATCCTGCAGCATAGGACACTAGTAATTGCTCAGTTTTTCTTAGAGCTTTAGTCCTGCTCAAGTAGAATCTTAGCGGTCTGTGAACATCCAAGGAATGCAAAATTCTCTCCCCTTTGTTCTGCGGAATTGGATAAAAAGTTGGCAGATGAATTGTTTGGTTAAGAGCCACACTGGAAACCAGCTTAGGCATAAAAGTGGGATTTGTCCTCAGACACCTTGTCCAGGTAAAATATGATAAAAAGCTCTACAGCCATGAGCGCCTGTAGCTCTGAAACTCTTCTTACTGAAGTAATTGCTAGTAGCAGAGCTGTCTTCCATGACAAGAACTTTATATCAGTGGTAGCAGCTGGTTCAAATGGAGGCAGGGTGAGTTTTTCCAACACATAATTGAGGTCCCATGCAGGTAATGTTGATCTTCCAGGGGGCCTTAAAATTTTGGCTCCTCTAAGATATTGCTTTAGGAAAGGATGAGAAAAGATTGGTGGCTCTGTGCTATAATGAGCCGAAATGGCAGAGGCATGGATTTTGATTGATGAGAAAAAGATAGGCCTTTGTCAAGCATCTCTGTTAAGTATTGTAATATCTGAGGAATATTTGGATCTGCTGCATCAGTTCCTTGTGCTTGATTACAAGCACAGAATCTCTTCCATTTGTCAGCATAAGATTTTTTAGTAGTAGGCCTTCTGGCTTCCAAAATGACATCCATCACAGCTTTACTGACAGGTGTTTGCATGATTAACTGATTAGCCATACTGCCAGGTTTGGCGCCTGTAATTGATTGTGCAGGATCGGATTGTTTTGCTGGGACAGTAGTTGTGGAGGTGGAGACAAGGTCCAAGGCTGGGTACTGAGCCAAGTTCCTTAGGATTGGGTACCAGTATTGGCGGGGACAGTCCGGGGCAATTAATATCTTTGGCTTATCTTGTCTTTTAGGAGGACCTTGGGTAGAAGAGGCAGAGGAGGAAAGGCGTAAACTGATAGGTTTTTCCAACTGAAGGATAGGCCGTCCACTTTCCATGCTTGTCTGTGATAAGTCCTTGTGCAGAATCTTTTCAGCTGATAATTTTGAGGAGAGGCAAATAGATCTATGTCCGGGCTCCCCCATTTCTCTGTTATCATGCTGAAGACTTGTGGATTTACTTTCCACTCGTGAGGATCCATAAGGTTTTGGCTTAAATCGTCTGCCAGACTGTTTTGTTTCCCTGGCAGGAATTGAGCTTGAAGATGTATTTGGTAGGTCAAAGCTGCGCCCCACAGTGCCATGGCTAGTCTGCAAAGGGGGTATGAATGTGTGCCCCCTTGCTTGTTTATATACCACATGACTGTGGTGTTGTCCGTCTATCAGTAGTTGCCCTGGATGAAGTAAGTCCTTGAAGGCTGTTAGGGCATTTTGAACAGCTAGCATCGCTTCCTGGTTGATATGCAGATGCATTTGTTTTGGTGCCCATATGCCCTGAATGCATCTTCCTGCCATGTGGGCCCCCCAGGCATAATCTGATGCAAATGTTAAGGTTTGGCTGGCAGGGGGTAGAGTGAAGGGCCGTCCCATGTTCTGGTGACAGGCCTTTGCCCACCACAGGAACTCCTGTTGCAGGCAGAGAATGAGAGGAATTATTGTTTCCAGACTGTGTGAATGTTGACTCCATAAACTTTTTAGGTACCGCCGAAGTTTCCTCATATGCAGTCTTGCATATGGAATTAGTAGGAAGCAGGATGCCTTGAGGCCCAGAGCCTGCGGAATTTGCCTTGCAGAAGACTGGGTATTTGTTGCCATCAGTTTGAAGTAGTCAGTTGCCTTTGTCTGGTGTATGGTAAGTCATCCGGACAGTTGTATTCAAGCTTGCACCCAGGAATGTTATCTTTTGAGAGGGTACCAGTTGTGATTTCTTTTTGTTTATAGTGTACACTAGGCATGTTAGAAGCCTTTTTCACAAATGCCAGATGAAGAGTGTCCTTGATCTCTGCTTGAATGAGACAGTCCAAGTAAGGAAATATTTGTATACTTGTTTGCAAAATGCAATTACTTGTGCCAGGCACTTTTGTAAAGACCCTGGGCGCAGTAGATAAGCCAAAGGGCTGTGCAGAGAATTGGCAATGCATTAAGCCAGCCTTGAATTTTTGGTATCTTCTGCACAATTGTCTTATTGGGACATGCAGGTATGCCTCTTTTAGGTCTAATGTCACCAGCTAAGCATTCTTGCCCAGCATGGGCAGAAGCTGCTGTAAAGTCAGCATTCTGAATTTTGGAATGTCGAGGTATGTGTTCAGAATTGATAAATCCAGTATTGGCCGCCAGGCCTTGTCCTTTCTGGGTACCAAGAACAGTAGAGTAAAAACTTTGTCTTTTTTCCTGTTCTGGTACTGGCTGAACGGCCCCCCATATCCATGAGGGACGTAACCTGTTTCTGTGCCTCTGCCCATTGATTTTTTGGCAGATCTGGCCAACCATTTGCCATTGGCAGAGTATGGAAATGGAATCTGTATCCTTGTGATACTATATTTAGTACCCACTTGTCCTGGGTTATTGAAGGCCAATTCTGAGCAAAAAGTGCTAATTTTCCTCCTAAGGGTGCTGTCAAAAGATAAGTGCTTGGTGTTGGCAGAGGAAAGTCATTGTGACAGTTTTCTGTAGGTTTGCGCTATATCTCCCTCTGTTTTGGAGGCAGATGCGCCCCATTGCTATGACCTGTATGAATCTTGTGCCTAGTATCTGGAACCCTTAGGGTGTTTGGATTTACCCCTTTGAGCTCTGACACAGGAAAGGACCATTTTTTGTAGGCCAGTGTCTACTGAATCTGGGTGGCTGCACTTGTAAGTCGTCTAACAGTTTGCATAGACTTAGCTTTGTCTTCCAATTTCTTTAAAACCTCTTCTGCCTTCATACCAAACAGAATCATGTTGTAAAGGTGCATCTAGCAATTTTTGCTTTAACATGATCAGGCAAATTTTGTTCCTTTAACCAGACTTGTCTCCTAATCACAGATCCAGTTACTGCGGCCTTGCAGGAGGCCTCCAAGTTATTAAAACCACATTGAAAAGTATGCTTTCCAACATGTTCAGCTGCATGCAATAAATTCCTGCAATTCTTTATTTTCTGCACATTCTGAAATCAACAGCATTTTCTGTTTCAGCAATCCCATAACATGTTGTTGGTACTTAAGCATATGAAATTGACCTTTTTCCCACATCTGTCTAGTGCCCTTAAAGCTCTGTCAGAGGGGGTAGGATTTTTTGCTGTTGAGGCCTTAACTCCCTTTGGACCCTGTGAAATAGTTTCAGGATCAGCAGCAGGGTTTCGAAATAAAAATGTATGCGAGTCAGGGACCCTGTAATATCCGTCAGGCTTACTGGGAGCCGGAGGTAAGGAGTCAGGGGTCAAGCTCGACGAAAACACATCATCCACAATGTCTAAAACGGGGAATGGCTAAAGCTTGTGCTGAGGGAGAAGGAAATCCCTGAGCCTCTTTTTTGATTCTGAGAAGTCTTGATTCTCCCAGTGAAAATGCTCCCTCAAAGTATGCAAGGTTTCTCCAAAAGAATAATCCTCAGGAGGAGATGCAGATGGAATAAACTCTGCAGCATCAGAATCCTCATAGGGAGGTATAGATAATTCCTGATCAGAAAAAATAGAAGAAACCGGATCTGAAGATTTATAATCAGTGTCTTGCCTAGGCCTCTTATCTGGAGGGGGATGGATACCCCTGATCAAGATAATAAGGTCTTCAGCCATTTTGATCATCTGTTTTTTAGGCATAGAGGCCTGTGCATGTGGCTCATGCGTCTTTTTTTAGTTTTAGAAGTTGCTTTTGTCTTTGATTTTGCAGCTGCCGTCAGTTTGATATACAAATGTTGAGGTCTGAATACACCCTCAAAAGCCAGTGCCTGCTCAGCGGCTCCGGACTCATCTGAGGGAGATACATCCGTTAGTCCAATACCTTGAGTATCTTGCGACATGCCAGACTCCACATGGGTGTCGGTAGAGGCCTGCGACTCAAAGGTAGCGGTTATTCAGGGGCTGTGAAAGCACCTCACTGAGTACCAGCGAACTGGCGACTGGCTTAGGAGAAGCTTAGTCGGTTTTGGATCTCGACTGCCTTTCTCTGTTCTTTTCTTTGCGTTTATCTACTCCAGTAGTCAGATTATTATCCAACGACATTTCTGGGTAGTTAAATCTGTTTCCAAAATACTTTGATGCAAAAATATACCGATGCTTAATAGTGCGTTGGTTAAATCTAGCACAAAACTGACAGCCAGGCACGTTGTGATCAGGGCCTAGGCAAGGAATACAGTATAAATTGAAATCCTTATGAGGTATTTGCTTTCCACAAGTAATACAATTATTAACTTTTTCTGACATCGGTAAAAAGCAAGAAAAAGGTCTCCCCAATGGGGTACTTAGCTTTAGTGAAGACTTCGGTTCTGAAACTCAAATATTTCAGTAGTCGGCCGACCGGCACTTGCTAAATGCTTCTGCTTCGGGCACTGCGTGGCAAGAAAGACTTAAGAAAATGGCATCGGCTGCATGTTTTATACCCTTGACGACCTGACGTCATGAAAGAAGACGGCAACTGACGCAGGACCCAAGACTTTGGAATTCAGGCCGACTGAGGGCAACCTGCCAGCAGATTACCCAAATGTAATGACTGCAACAGTGAAACACGAAGAACATCTGATAATGTGACCTAGATACATAGAATGAAGTCTCTTGAAGCTTGTGGCCATGGAAATGTGATAAGCATCCTTTAGTTGCAAAATAAAACAGTATTTTGTTAAAAGTACAACAATTTCTACCAGAAATGTTCCCCTGGGAGGGCATATCTGCTAAAAAAAAAAAAAAAGCTTGAAAGCAGACTGCTGCTTTTGTGGAGCCTCAGCGCTGCTTCCTGTAGAGGCAAGCAAGTATGTACTGAAATTTTCTTCATTCGGTTGATTTTCCTCCAATTGGCTACCCAATCAGCAGTCAAAAGTGAAGGTGTGGGAGGGAGCAGGAGCTTTGCGAAGCTAGACGATTGTTATATCCTGGGTAGGATACCACCCATATTAAGCAAAAGGATACTGCGGCAGTGAGAATAATTAACATTGTGGGTAAAACAGGTACACAAGTGTGTCAGCAATGATCTGCATTCTTATAAAGGACTCATACCAGCTGGTTCCACTTATTCCTAAAAATTTGTATTTAGCAGCATAAATTTCAGGCCTCAAACTCCGCACATTAACAATGCAACATACAGACTTCAATTAGCAAATCACTGTTAATGGACAAGGGAAGTATATAATGGGGTATGGATTCAGTTCTGCATTTCCAAACTGAATGGACACCCGAGAACTGCTATTACACTCCTAAAATCCTCAGTATATAGACATTAAGTAAAGAACAGCTAACTTGCCTTACTGAACATCGCATATCTACTTTCAGCCAACTGAGCTGCTTAGTTGAGCAATCCAGGATTATTATTGCCGGTTCTCCCTCCTTCAATGCAACCACATAGCTTACTGTTTTCTTCATGGACACAGATTAGGCAACATGCAAAATGAAAAACACAACCAATGTCATGATTAAAAAAAAAATCAATACTTTTGTGGTGAAGCACAACTAAGAGAGAGGAATTCCCAAGGGAGTCACCACCAATGTTTGCTATTAAGGAAGATGTACAGCTAAAGCAAAAAATAATCAGAAGTTATATACTTACCATACTGAAAGACCTGCACAAAGTGCATCCTTCTCTTTAAGGGCTTAAGCACCAGCAAAGCTTTTCTGGGCTTCAGCTCTTCCTCTTACCCATAATCAATTGAAGCCCATCATATTACTCCACAGCTGAATAAATTGGTTGGATTGGCTCTGCTTACTAAACACGTGCAACTGTTTTGGAAACTTATCCTAGGGCAGATGTCTGACTGTGGTCACTGCAGCACTCATCACTATAAAGAACTCTGCCTATGAAGTTCAGCCTGATTTTCGGGAATTCTTATTCCTTTGCTAGGCTGATATATCACCTTAACCTCACAGACCTTCATGTGCCTGGTATACAAGATCCACCCACATCATTTTAGCTCCTCTTTGATCCTCAAAACAGTGCTAGCCTGAATTCCAGCTCTTTGTACCTTAACCACCCCAACAGCAGTGATCAGAGACCTGGTGAATTGTGGTCATCTTTGGTTAAGGATTATGACAATAGAGGAACAAAGGGGAATACACACAGCAATGAAAAAAAAGGGACTGGCACCCATCCAGACCCTACTTACCCAACATCAAATAAATGACGATGGGAGGAGAATCAGAACTGTAACCACACTTGAACATATATTCTTAAAGTAAGTTGCCTACAGAACTGTACTCTTGTGGAGAACACTGCTGGGAAAATTCACAAAGTTGTTCACTCCACTGTGAGGATGCAAATTACTGCAAAGGAGAGGAAGAGATCATGCCCTTCAGGACAAAAAGGCAAACCCTGCTCTTACCCTGGAAACCACATTCAACTTTCCCTGCTCTGAGAAACTATACATAAAGGACCAGAGCCATGGAACCACTTCTAAGATCAACCATAACTGCAGCTCTTGAAGTCAAAGTCATGGGAAACTTCTCCCCAAAAAAAAGGGTAACCAGCACCAAAAGTCAATTGTATGATCATACGGACTGCACTTTCAAAAATGGAAAAGGAGAAAAAAAAATAACTAGGCTTAAACTTGAAACCTGCATCACAGTGATATCAGGAACATCATCCTGCTTTTGTAAGCAGGATGTCTGGAATAAAACCCTGCTTATTAAAGGGAACACCTCTTCCTCAGTTTATCAGCTATACTAGAGAGTCCAAAAGACTAAGAAAGACCAAGACATATGCAAGTACCACCATATTTTACACTTGCTACAATTGCAATGAAGAATTTCACATCCACTATTCAACCCTTGTACAGTACCCAGACAGCATTACAAAAACAGTTTGGCTCAAGCATATTACTAAAAATACAAAGTCAGCATGGCACCATACAATAAAAGGGATATATACTGTCAAGGGCTTCTGCCTCATGACTCCACCTGACGTCACCACTGCAGCAGCAACCCTCAGTCTTATCCTCAAAATGGGAGGAGCAAGTCATCTGTTGCTCAGTGACACCCTTCTTCTGGGCAAGGGCTTATACAAACCTGATCAACAGCACAGCCTAGAACAAAACCACTATGCCAGTGTATACTCTTGACAGAAAAGGATTTTGAAGAAAATATTCCAACTACAGCCAAACTGAACGTCAAAAATCCACAAATGACATGTGCACAAAAATGGTCTGAATGACAGAGTTCATATTTGCTGATCATATAATAGGCAATGAAGAGCACAGGATTTAAACCCTGACTGTGGTCCATGTAATCTGAAAACAAATAGTGATCTGGGTGCTAAAACAGCCAGCCAAGATGGGGGAAATACACATCCGGCAATGACTTGCCCATCCTGAAGGGAGGAATAAGATTCACTGCATAACTGACACACAAAGAAGGCAGGTGATGTTAACGTGAAATTGTAGAGGTGAGACTTGACGTGAATGCCCATCAAGCTGACAGTCACAGTACAGGCATTTTGACATGGGCATGAATTACAACACACAAGCTTGGCACTGCAGGATCTGCAGGCAACACACTGCCATAAAGCAAAGTTAGTTCTAGCATAACCCTGATGACAGTCTCCCAAGCTCTCTTGTAACGGATAAGAATGAACAAATTGACCAATAAAAGTGTAGAAAGATTAAATGTCAACATGCAATGGAGAAGAAAAGAAAAAGAGATGATTATGTGCCAGGCTACAAACATGATCCACAGCCTGGTACATACACCTCCAGAGAAATACCTTATTTCTAAATCTTCTCAACTGCATTCAGAAGTAATGGTACACTTGTAACACTAGACAAGGCATAGCTGTTAACGTCATGGCTCACATTTAAGACTGCAGCTCTATTACCTACTCTGTGTTAATCCTATGACATGGGCTAGAACATGCAGCTTATAATATGTAAATGAGTTTAACACTTGAGAAAACTGAAAAACACAACTATAAAACTCAGCTTAATCACATACTTACCATTTGCCACACTTGCATTATGTTGTCCTCTGAAACTGAACAGATCACCCAGGGCTCATTTGGATTCCAGCTGAAGTCTGAAATTTTGGCTGTGTGTCCTCCATGAATAAACTGAAACAAATGCAACTTCAATTAGCATGCACAGACATAACTGGCTGACTGCTAAATCTCCTGCTCAAAATAAGATTTATACAAAACAAAACAGGTAGCAGTGAGCATGAAAGCTCCATTTGCTACATCACCCATCTCCAAGCTTAGCTTAATGAGTGGAAAGCAGAAGCAGAGGGAATTTTACGAAAACTTAAGGAACAAAGAAACAAGGTGTCAGATTTGGAGAGCAGGGAAGATATGCAAACCTTTTTTTCTGCTAAACCTAAATGAACTGATACAGCTGCATTTTTTTAAACAAGATACTTCTTTATTAAATTACCACATATGACATAAGCAATCATGCATTTACATACATGAAAACAAACCATACCGACAATTTTAGTTGCAAGCATTATACAAATACATTACATAAAGTACATTACTTATAATCCATCCAGTCATTGTCAAACATTCAAATCCTGTCTTTTGAACCTCATTACTCCTCTGCAGCTATAGTTTCCACAATTCCCACTTTTTTCCCGGTGTAATTTGCTCCTACTCTTTTCTAAAAAAACAACTCCAGCTGTTTTCTCTGTTACTGTATGCACTACTTCTAGTAGACTTTGATTCCCATTTTCTAATTGTTTTTGGGTAGCCACCATAATTAGATTCAGAAAGGTCTTACCATGTTTAGGCAATTAAGATTCTGTATCATAGCTTCCTTAGTTACACCAATTCACTCACTCAGCATCTCTGACAGAGCAGTCTGCACAGAATCTTTAAAGTCTGCCAAGTCATTATACTCCCAGAAAAATATGTTCTGAATTACCTCTTTCTTCCCCTTCAGACCTCCAACATTTGCTGTCTACCCGAGTAAAAATTCTTTGAAGTCTACTTGGGGTACAAAAATAGCTTTGTAAACACTTCCAAGAAAAAATCCTAAATCTTCCAGACTTTATTGCATATTTGGGCGACATACATATATATCCCCCACTGTTTCTTTGTGAATTTCTTATCCAATCTTTCTCCAATCCTTTCTAACCTCCTTTGATTGACTCTTATAGTTACGTAATATTTTCTATGCTCCAGTAATTATTCCTTTTATTAACTGCAGCTTCTCTTCTATATTCTTCTAAAAACTCTACCAGAGCCAGTCTTTCGCTTAGGATCCCCCCCATTTCTTTCTCTTTGCCTATACTTTGACATTAATCCTTGACAGGAAAGGCAATCTCTATCCTGCAATCCAACTAAATTCTTACTCTTCCTATTCTATTACCTTTCCCGCTCTAATTATTTGCTCCCAATACCTTGGTTCTTTTACCAGTTTTCTCCAATAAATTCCAGCTGCCCATCTACTGTCTGTATCCTTAGTTGCAGTCATCCCCATTAGCAGAACCTCCTTTCTCCAATCTTGTGTTGGCTTAGTTCTTACAATACATTCCGCTACTCTACGAATATAATATTCTGCATGGTTTTCTCCTTAAAGATCTGCATCCAAAATCACAATCTATCCTTGTTTTTTGATCTCTCCCACCATTTCATTATCCCTTTCCACTTTGAATTATAGGTTTCTGCTTGTGCCATGTATAGAAGTCTTACCTATGTAGCTCCAAAAAAAACCCCTTCAAATTAGGTAATCCCAAACCACCCTGTTCAAATGGAAGAATCAGCTTACCTCACTTTTCTTCCCATATTCCCCTTCAAGATAAAATCCTTCAGCTCCTTAGAAACTGTAATCCACTTTTCCTCCGACTGATAAAAATATGCCTGACCTGTGTATAAAACTAAAGGGACTAAAAACATTTCAACTGTTTGCATCTTGCTATGCATATACATATAGCATTTCCAAATCCTCTGTTTTTGTATTATCTTTTATTTAGTCTGTTCCCACATATCCTTAGCTGCCACAACATAATCCTTTTTAATCCATACTCCTAAGTACTTCATTTTATCATGTCTCCATAAATATGGATATTGCTAAACCAATTTGTGTGTGGGTACATTGATACTGTATCTTGAAGCGTTTAACTTGCACGCGCGTGTGTAGTAATTCTATTATCAAACTCCAATACTAAGCAGTCATACTAGCTCGCACCATCCGCAAAGCAAATAATCCATATCACAATAAATGATTAATCACTAATCTATTTTCCAGTTCCCTTACAGAAAGGGAAATTCAGAACAATGTGGAAAAAGTACAGATGTGTAAGCGTACTCACCATAACAAGAAATCTCCAATGAAAGTCCCTTAAGCAACAATTACTGTAGTCTTTCTACTTTGGTAGTGGTGAAGTTTAAATTAAAAAAGTTATGTCTTACCATAACGTTCCAACTCTGTTCATCATCACTGATAAGTTCGATTCAGAGCCCTCAGAACAGAGTCTGCCTATTACCAAGCTCGCGTCAGTCAAAAAAACTCTCGCGCCAAGTCTCTACCCAGAATACCCTTCTCCCGGTTACCTCAGATCGAGTTTGCTAAGAAAAGGAAGCAAAGCCGTGGTCACTTCTGCACAAGTACCCTAGGGCACCACTTAGACCCAAAGCATCCCCCAGGAGCCTTTTGAAGAGGGAGGAGGGTGGGAAGTGATGAATGAAAGAAAATGAACACAGATTGAACGTTATGGTAAGACATCTTTATCGGATGTTAATTTTTTTTCCATTCATCACTGATGGGACAGAACCCCAAGCTACTTTGAGGTCCATGGGTGGCCCTTATGGAAGAACATTCCTGAGTACCACTGAGTTGAAGGTGGCTCTCCCTCTGGAGACCAAGTCCAATTTGTAATGATTGATAAAGGTATGAGGCTTAGGCCAAGTAGCTGCTGCGCTGATATCATCCATGGAAGCCCTGGAATAGAATGCTATAGATGTTGCCATAGATCTAGTGGAGTGAGCTTTAACTTTTGTCATAGGTTCGTTATGGAGGGAATATGCAGTCCCTTAGCCATCTTGATAATGTTATGTAACATTGGAAACTGTCTCTCCCACTTTGAGCCCAGAAAAAGAGATGAAAAGTTGTTCAGACTTACGGATAGGTTTGGTCCGGTCAAGGTAAAATCTCAATTGTCTATGTACGTCTAAGGAGTGAAGGGAATACTCTCCTCTATTGGAAAAATGCAGAAAAAGCACTGGTAGATCAATGGTCTGGTTAATGGAGAATTCAGAAACAACTTTGGGAAGAAAGGATGGATTCGTCCGAAGTGACACTGTTTTTATGAAAGACCAGAAAGGGCCTCTTGATATACAATGCCTGCAGCTCAGAGACTCTTCTGGCAGAGGTAATGGCTACCAGGTACAAAGATTTCCAAGACAAAAACTTTAGGTCACACTTAGCAGCGAGTTCAAAGGGTTTTTGAGTCAAGGACTGAAGGACTAGAGTGAGGTTGCATGGGCTGTCAGAGAAGGCTTGATATGAGGGGTCCCCTTGAGGAAGGTCTTTTAAAGGAGTAGAGATGAGGGGTGCCATCTATACCATTGTGGAAATTGCCGCTAGATGCACTCATACTGTAGATGCAGAAGCTCCATTATCAAAAAACTTAGCAAAGTATTGAAGCACTGTTGGACCAGATGGCAAACCTTTTCCATTTATCCTGACAGTCTTCTGGTGGATGGTTTGTAAGAGGCCAGAATGACGTCTCAAACAGGCGAGGAGAAATTAGCTTGCCTGGCGACTAGTGGAAGTGGAGAAACCAAGCTGTCAGCTGGAGACTGGACAGATTTGGGTGACTCAATCCTCAAGGGTGAGTAATCAGATCTGGTAGAGGGTCCAGAATCAGAGGTTATACTAGGTGAGGCCGAAGGAAGGGGGACCAAACTTGTCAAGGCCAGAATGGGGCTATGAGGATCACTTGCATCTCAACCAAAGAACTTTCTTTAGAAATTGTGGGATCAGAGGGATGGGAGTATAAGCAAAGAATTCCCGTGGGCAAATTGTGGATCAGAGCGTCTCTCTGTGACTCCCCCTCTGGAGGAAGTAGGGTGAAATAGCTGCTGCACTTGGTGTTTGATGGGGAAGCGAAAAGACTGCAGCAAGGCCGGCCCCAGTGGCCGACGATTACAGATGCCACCTCAGGGTTGAGGGACCAGTCATGGGGCACAAGGATGCATCTGCTCAGTTTGTCCGCAATCACGTTGGAGCTCCCCAGGATATGCGTTGCTATCAGAAAGCGGTTGGAAGCTATCGCCCACTGCCAAATTCTCATGGCTTTCGACAGGGGGTAGGACTCTGTTCCGCCTTGCTTGCTGATGTGTACCAGACCACTGACATATTGTCTGATTGAACTGCAATTGTCCAAGAAGGGAGATCTGAATGGAAGGCCTGCAACACTAACAGCATGGCTCTGAGTTCCACAACACTGATATGCAGGTGTGCCTCTGAAGTGGACCATGAGCCTTGGACAGTTTTTCCTTGGAAATGTCCCCCCCACCTGATCAGGGAAGCATCTGTGGTCACAATGGCTGTGGGCTGAGGTTGAAATGGGCAACTCCAAAGATCTACGTCTGGCCTCACCCACCAAAGCAGGTCCTATTTGCAGGAGTTGGTTATTTGCAGGAGTTGGTTATTTGAATCTAGTAATTGAGGGGGTGATAGTTTGGGAACCACTGACAAAGAAGGATCCATTGCAGAATCTGCATATGTAGCTTTGCTAGAGTGCTATTGGAACTGATGCAGCCATAGAACCTAGGGCCTGAAGAATTTCCCTTGCAGAGACTTGTTTGAGAAAAGCCTCAATCGATGGAGTCTGAACTGCGAGTGATACCAGACAGGACTGAGTACTGACCACCACTCCAATGAACTCTATTTGTTGCATACAGATAAGGTTAGATTTCCCCCAATTTATCGTTATTCCCAACAATTTTGCCAGAGAGACTATAGTGTAGTGCTGTTACCAGAAAATGCTCGGTGGGGGCAGTAAGGAGCCAGTCGTACAGATATGGAAACACCCAGAATCCTTTTAGTCTCAAGTGAGCTGTTACCACTACCATGCATTTCGTGAACACTCTGGGGGGCTGTAGAGAGACCGAACGGCAGGGAACGAAATTGGTAATGACTGGCTCCTAGCTGAAAGCGAAGCAGACTCCTGGAGCATTTGTCCATCCTGACGTGGTAATACGTATCCCAGAGATCTATAGAGCATATCCAATCGCCTTCTCTTAAAAAGGGAAGGATGGACTGAACCGTGACCATCCGGAATTTGGTTTGGGCAACAGACTTGTTTAAACTGCTGAGATCCAAAATGGGTCTCCAGTTTCAGTGTTTTGGCACCAAAAATCTAAAGTAAAATCCGGATTTGTGCTGGTCTGGTGGGACTGGTTGGATGCCTCTTTTTTGAAATGGCTTTAGACTGCCAGGCAGCTTGGTGCAGAGAGAAACTACCCCCGACTGCTTCCAGAGGTAAGCAATCGGGCCGCCCTTCAGGAGCACTGATAAGGCTTGTCCAGTGAAAGAGCCCCTGGAGCCTTGGTTACGAGTACCCCCTCTGCTCTAGAGGGGCATCTTCCAGAATTGTTACACCCTCTGCCTCTGGGAGTATCACCACGTGCAGCATGGAAAGGACCCTGGGATTTCTTATGCCACATTTCTCCCACTCCTCTGATTCCTCGAGAAGGTACGTTGAGGGTTGGAAAATCATAAGCCTACAGCAGACAGGGTTTTTCTGTCTTCCTCGCACCTGGCTAGCATGTCCTTCACTTTGGAGCCAAAAAGGGATGAAGCTTCGATAGGAGCATTCGGACAGGAAGACGTGAAGTGATCAGTGAGGTCACAAATGCGCATTCAGGCATGATGCTTCATAACAATGCCAGAACCTGCTGCTCTAAGCCACCCCTTTGGTCGCGTGTGACAGCCTCATGGCCAAGTTGGATATTGATTCTAGGGTTGCGTGCTGCAAGGCCACTTTGTCCCTGACCTCAGACAACTGCCCTGCAATCATCCCACAGAGTTCGGAGATCAGGTCCCTCTGAACCCTTGTAAAATGTGCAAAATAATTCAGGGAGCATATAGCAAAGGTCCCGGATGCAAAAACATGCTTCCCAAGTCTGTCCACCGCCTGGGACTCACTGTTGGGCGGGTGCACAGCGTGACTTTCCTCAACCATGTCCTTTTTTGGAGCCACCACCACCATAGCATCAACTGGTAACTCTTTGGACCAATGCAGGTTCTCCTCAGGAGGAGAAAGAATTTTGTCTGGTCTCTGAGGGATCGCCTCAATGGAATCAGGATTCTTCCAAACGTGCTGCACGACGAGATGGTCAGCAGGCAGGGTCACCCAAGAGGTAGAAGGCCGGGTGTGAAAAACCTGCAGGAACACTGACTCCCCAAAGGGTTGGAGGGCTTCCAGTCACTTCTCTGCTTTAACAACTCCAGGATGTCTCTGAAGGAAACATCAGGAGGTGACCATGGGGACCCTTCGTCATTGTAATCAATGTCTTCCGTTAAGGACTCCTCGGGTGAGTCCATGCGCTCCCTCTTGCACGTCTTCTTTCGAGGGGGCTCCTCAGTGGTGGGTGTCTGAGGTGGACTCAGAAGAGCGGATACCCTGAACAGGGGTTTCCTGCGGCTTCTCTGCCCAGTGTCCCGGGGGAGGGGGGTGGTCTGTGACAGCTGTAGCTCAGGGAGTGAAAACTGGGGTTCCGACATCAAAGGAGTGGTGCCAGAAGCAACAGCCCTCTCCATCGCGTGGAAGGTAGGCCCGCCCAAAAAGGGACGGGAGCCGGGAACAGAGAAAGACAACCTTGGGACAGGGGTCACACCCCAATCTGAGAAACCCACCCCCACAGATGGAGCCTTAAAGCAGGATCGACGCAGCCATTGGCACCGAGGATGGAACAGAGGAGAAAGGTGGCTCTGTACCCCAGGCCGACACACCCGTCCCCCAATCCCCAGATTGGGGAAGGACTGGTTCAGCGGGAACCGAAGACCAACGGGAAAACTCGGAGCTGGAGTGAGATGCACCATAGGTGCTGAGGATATGGGTTCCAAAAAGGATGTCAGAGCAGAAGGCTTCGGAACAGAGATGGTCGAAGGAGGAGTGTAAGATGGAGTCCATGGATAAGGCAACCCAAGTCTAGCAGGTGGATGGGTCTTAGAAGTGAGGGAATCTCCCTGGCTAACAGCTGGTCTACAAGATGCACGTGTTCGAAAGGCTCCTGGTGGATCTATTGGATACTCCAGACGGACAGTCAGGACGTTCGAGGAATGGGCTATACGCTTGACCTAGAAACAGTACTATGGAGAGGGAGTACTGGGTCCGTGGTGCAAGGTCTGCCGGCATCAAAGTCTCTAGTTTCGAGACTGGAAGTAAAAGGGTCAAATCCAGTGAGGTCAGTACAACTCTCTGTGTTGAAGTGGCACTCTGAGCCGAAACGGTCGGTTCCAAAATGGAAACTAATGGCGTAGTCGAAGGTGTGCCCTGAGCCAAAGTTGCGATAGGTGCTGAAGTCGAAATAGGCGTAGTAAGGTCTATGATTGATGCCGGAGGCAGGACCGGTGCCAAAACAGGCGTCGGAATCGAAGGTTTTGAGAGGACTTGAGCCGAAGAGACAGATTTATGCTCCAACGATAACTTAGGGACCTTTGATTTCCCAGGCTTGCTCTGATCACCTGATGGTGAAGAAGGAACAGAGTGGGATCTCCTTTTGTCCTTAGGAGGAGGGGTTGAGACCTCCATCGCAGAAATGGCCTCTGAGAAGGGAGACTTGAGTAACCCTTTCAGCAGGAGTTTATTTTTGCACTCTAAGAGTGGGCTGGCTGAAACTGACAAATGTCACATGGAGGCTGTACAAAAAGGTGGGGCACTCCCAAATAGTATACACAGTCGTCATGAAAATCACTGTCGGGCAACTTGCCCTTACAAGTACAATGCTTAAAACCTGAAGTACCCCTTCTTATCCGACATCTTGGTAGAAAAACACCACAGGTCAACTGTATAATCCAACTATAATGAAGTCAACTCCATTAAAAAAAAAATCACAAGTATAACAATACACTGGTATGTAGAGAAGAAAAGGGAAACACCTGAATAAAGGTTAAAGCTAACAGGTTAAACAGGAGAAAATACCAACTATGGTATCAAAAAAATACAAGGGTAAGGGGGTACGTAGAGAAGAAAAGGGAAACACCTGAATAAAGGTTAAAGCTAACAGAGAAAATACCAACTATGGTATCGAAAAAAATACAAGGGTAAGGGAGGAAAGGCCGTACCAACAATGATACTTGAAAGTTTACCAACGGTAACAACTAGTAGAGAGGAAAGAACAAGGTTAGACAGAAGAAATGACACTAAAAATACTAATCGCTTTATAAAATATGAAGATATCCAAAAATTTTACACAAATATCAAAAAGGTTTCACTTGGCTAAGAGCTCGGCTGAAATGCGGCCTTATGGCTATGCGGCAAGTGAGACCTGAGGTAACAGGGAGAAGGGCATTATGGGTAGAGACTTAGGTCGAGAGTTTTTTTGGCTGGTGCGAGCTTGGTAATAGGCCGACTCGGTTGCGAGGGCTCATAACCGAACCCATCAGTGATGAATGGAAAGAAGATTAACATCGGATCAATATACTTACTGTGAAGAAATTGGATGCAGCCATCTGGCTTAAGTTTTTGTACATAATTACAGATTAACCTGTGTATTACATGCCAGCATGACTAGCTATGATATTGCAAATAAGTTCTTACATGCTGTTTTTTTTATCTGTTGTACAGAATGTTTTAAAGACTTGAAGTGTCCTTTTACATTCCTAACTGCACAGATTTGTGAAGAAAGATTCTAAAGGCAAACTGTCTCAGATTCACCTGATCTGCAGATGTCACCGGAACGTTGACAGTTGCTATGTGTTACTGTCAGAAGCCGAAAGACAGGAATGACCTTTAGTAAACAGCTGTTGGTTTATCTTCAAAATATGAAATAAAAATCAGAAATAGAACAGTTATGACAGGCTATTTTATAAAGAGCCTGCTGAAGTTGTCAGTTACAGAAATCAGTTGCAGTTAACAGCCAGTTGTGAGCAGCTCACAGATGTACTGTACAAGTGGATACCCAAAAGGATTGACCAAGACCTGTAAAGCCTGCCTTTGATCTGTTGTAGTAATTTAGTTTAGATCGGGGACAGTGTTCTTTTGTCAGATAGGAAAATTTAATAACCATTAGTTAGATCAGTTTTTCTGAATGTTGGATTTCTATCCTACAGTACTGATTTAATTTTCCTGGTGATTGAGTTCTGTTTGATTATTGGAAATTACTGTTTTATATTTTAATCATTTTGCTCATTAAATATTTTTATTAACTTGCACTGTTGGTGGTCAATCAGTGTTTTTGTTTAGTGATTTGAGAGTGCTTATACTTGGCTTTGATAACTTCCCGGGCCACTCTGAAAGCCTGGTTGCTTAGGTCATTTGCTATCATTTGTTTTAATATATAATTTTAATACTTGGACACCCCTTTAAAAGGGCATGAAGACAAACTGATTGGTGGCAGCATTACCATATTATACTGGAGAAGGGACACAGCTGAAAATCTGTGTCAGGCCTTCCCAGACATGTTTGGATGTGTGAGATTTTATTTACGTGCAAGTGTATTACAGGCCAAACTATGACACATTGCTCTGAATTGCATAATAAGGAGTTATATTAAGGGTGGACAAAAGTATACAGTCCGGTCCTAGGATACTGAGCGTGTTTTTGTTGTACTCAGAGGAAATTGTGAAATACTAAAGTGATGGTCTCCTACTGGAGTCAGTAGTGAGGATTGAAGCTCCTTAGTTACTGACCCAGGATAGTGGGAGATGTCAAATTACTTGGTAGCAGTTACAGTGGGATATTATCTGGATGCCACACTTGCCATAATGACAGACTCATGTCTGCTTCCTTCCCTCCTCAACAGCTGGGTTTAGCAGATCACAGTTGGCCTACTTTCAGACTTTGGATCCAAAGCTCAGGCTCACCGCCTTAACCATAACCACTGCACTTAAAATTACCTCAGACTGAGTTTGCCCATACCCTACAATAAAACCTAAGCAAAATCACCACTAGAGTATCAGAAATACTGTTAATAAGCCCTGACCGAAAGCTTGAAGAGCACATGACCAAGCCATGGGAACAATGAGTACAGTCACTCCAGAAACAATGCAAAATAACTGAAAAGGGGTATGGTAAGGAGGAAGATTAAGGACAGAAACAGACAACATAGATACACATCTTTATGGTAAGTACAAAACTTTCGTACCCAATGTTGTTTCATCCATCCATTAATTAGCAAATGGGACTGAGTCTACAGCTGCTACAAATTTTGGAAGGTCTCCTGGAACAATATTCCTCAGGACAGCCAAACAAAAGGAAACTCTAGGTTTGGACAGTAAATCCAGCTTATAGTGAGATATGGACATTCAACCAAGTGGTTGAGCACATATGTCATTCAACAGGTACTTTGAAGAAAAAGCCAGTGGAAGTAGCAACTGATCTTGTAGTATGAGCCTTAGTAGACCTACAGAAAGACAACATTTTCTCCTTGCATATATGGGAAATACATTTAGACTGAGTTAGAAAATTATCTTGGACACTCCATTGCTCAACTTTCTAATGAAAAGGATGCAAATGGGTCAGTCTTTCTGAAATACTTGGTATGGTACAAGTAGAACCCAAAGTTGACACTGCATGTCCAGAAGGTGTAGCATGTACTCTCCTTTACTAGTAAAACATGGGAAGAAAACAGGAAGGCAGACTGGTTGGGTGAAGATTCAGATGCCCTCTTAGGGGGAAAGGATGGGTTTGTCCTCAGTGACTCTGTCATTGTGGAAAAAGTACGAAACTTTACAGGAGAGAGTGTGGAGCTCCAATATCCTAGCAGAGGTAACGTCCTACAATAAAATACAGCTGTGCTAGTCCTACTTACCTGTAACAGTATACGTTTGTAAAACACACTGCCTTACTGGTATTTTGGTAGCAGTGCTCTGCTACCCACCTCTGGCAGTCTACAGAGTCTCAGAATCCCTCCCACTGTCTGCCTGTGGGTGTGAAGGACCAATCACCTAGCAGTACAGAGACTACCTTACATGGCCGTGGATGGGACACTCAGTTGTCTGGGCTCCAGCAAGAAGAGAACATGGAAATAAGCTTTAACACCTACTGTTCCAAACAAACACAGACACGCACAACAATAATGGTCGTGGAGCAGCATGTAAGGGCAAATCAACCTTCAAGCTACGTAAATCCAAGTAAGTGGGAAGGTAGGTGGGTACTGCCACTAGGGCAATGTACTCAATGTACAACTGTTACAGGCAAGAAGGACTTATGGAACTGTACTATGTTTAAAACACAAACACAAAGGAGCTTCTATTGCCAAGAAACTAAAACAAAATTAAATGCATCAGTGCCATGAGCCATGCATCCAAACTCAAGAATTCCACAAGGTAGTGAAATAAAGAACTTTTAGAGTTAAGTGCCCTTTTATTCAGAAAAAAACCCCCCACCACACAGGAACCAGAACTTCACCCTAATTTGTGGAATTCTTGAGAGCTGGGTCATGTAGCTTGTTCACAGGTGTGTACTAGGCTAATGGCCCTGGAGCCTTTACAAGCTTAGCCCATAGAAGTGCCCTGACATTGTGCCGCCCGATGTTAGTTCCCAGTACCTCAAGTAGAGCCACTGGAATGAGACCGGGGGTGAACTTTCTATTACCCATCCACTCAAGATTTCTCTTGAAGAGGGACAGCGAAGTGCTCTGCTTGACATGTATGGGAAGTCTATTCCAGAGCAGGGGCAGTCTCTGGGTGAGGAACCTGTCGCTCCAGCATGTTCTGTTGATTGTTGTAATGAGGTTGAGGTCTCTGGAGCTTGTGGTGCAGAGGGATTTGGGTTTCTTTAGATGTAGCATTTCTAACAGAGCTGAGTCAGACATGGCTTTGTAAGTCAAGCAGAGATTGCCTCTAAGTGCGCGATACAAGACACAATAGCTGGAGTCTTTTTAGTCTGTCCGTGTAGGACATGTGTTTAATGCCTAGGATCCTCTTCGTGAGGTACTTCTGTGGCATCTCCAGCTGTTGCAGGTGCCTAGTGAGGTAAATGCCAAATGGGGCATTATACTCTATGATTGGTCTAATGAGGGAAGAGTAGAGAGAGACTACCTCTTTCTTCCTGGATGCAAAACACTTGGTAATGAGATCTGCCACATAGGACTTTCTGACCACAGTGGCAATGTGGTGGTCGAAGGAGAGGTTGCTGTCCCCAGCTCTCTTATAATGCCTTCAGTGGGCTCTCATCAATGTGGTAATTAGTGGGAACTGAGTTTTTACCAAAGGGGATAACGACTCATTTTTTGGAGTGGTTTCAACACCAGTCACTGGTCTCAGTGAGGCCTTTCTGTAGGGTGTCTGCATCACTTGGAGAGTTAATGGCTCCCAGCTTGCAGACGCCTGCGAACTTGGTCAACCAGAGTTCCCTTTGTGTTGGTCTGGACTTCTGAGAATTAGATACTGAACAGGAGGGGACCCAGGACGGAGTTCTGTGGAACTCCACTTGTGATGGGTCGGCAGTCTGAATTGGAGTCCGCTACCTTCACACTGTTTTATCTGTGAGCAAATTTGCAACCCACCCAGTGATATAAGGGTTGATGCCTAATTTGGTGAGTTTATCAATAATTCCTGAGTGAGGAATGGTATCAAAGGCCTTGGACAGATTGAGATAGGCTGTATGCATTGCCTGCATTGCCTTACCTTCATCCACAGCCCTGGTGACGGACTCAAAGCCAAAGTGCGTGGGGAATAGAGTCTGGAGATTTTCTACATCTTTGTTAATCAGGTCCATGACGACACGCTTCATAGCTTTACTTATCAGACTTGTCAGGCTAATGCAACGATAATTCCCAGGGTCTGTAGTCGCTCACCCTTTATGGAGAGGGATGACTGTAGCAGTGTACCGTTGTGGTACTGGTGCATTTCAACTGATGTTCAAGTAACATACTGACTCACTAGTATTTAAGTAGATTCCTAAATGCTTACCCAAAGTGGAAGGACGCATAAGGGTCCAGGGGCCCATGGAGAATGACCCCAGCAAAACATGCTCTGAATCTAGAAGAGACATCCAGCATGTAGTCCTTCACAAAGGTGTGGATAGAAAGGATGAAAATGCTGCTTCTAGAATATTTATAGAGTCCACCTCTTCTCAATATGAATAGCAGAATTTGCCTTTACCTTGCCTGGATATGCCATGGTGGGTCTAACAAAATACCAGAAGACAACCAGCCTGCAATGGTTTGCTTTAAGACAGGTTTACCCACCTTATCCCAGTGTAGGAAAAAAAAAAACACACTTTCAGCCTACTTGAAGGGTTTTGTTCTGTCAAGGTAGTAGTCAAGCTGCTGGTGCACATCCAGGGTATTAAGTATCCTGTCTCCCGTACTCTTCGGTTCTGGGAAGAACAAATGGAAGTTGACACACTGAGAATGAATTCGGAAACTACTTTTGACAGGGGAGGATAAGTGCATAATACAACCTTATCCCTGTGGAAAATAAGGTTAGGCTGTCTACCATGAGAACTTACAGCTCAGAGACTTACCTTGCAGATGTCACAGCAGTAAGCAACAGTTTTCCATGTTAAGAACCTCAAATTAGCTAGAGCTGCAGGTTTGAAAGATGGTAAGGCCAATTTTTCCAGAACATAGATGAGATCCCATGAAACAGGAATTTGCTTTCCAATGGGTCTTGTATGCAATACTTCTTTCATGAACTGTTTTACCAAGAGAAGAAAGGGGGAAAATCAGATGGCAGACAGATGGATGCTAAATGCACTATGATGGACATATATAAGCCACCCTGAAGAAGCTCACACAAACAGTTCAAGACCACAGGGATGTTAACCTCAAATAACTCTTTGTTCTATTTTTTCGCACCATGTACAAAACCTCATCCATTTGTAAACATAAGATTTTCTAATAGCAGGTTTTCTGGCCTACTTTAACACCTGCTGAACATCCTAATGAAATAAGTATCTAAACTGTCGAGATGGAATCAAGGCAGTCAGCTATATTTGCTTTGTGTTGGAGTACACAAATCATCCCCGAGACCTAAGCAAATTCAAAGTGTGAGGAAGTATGTGGTAATTGCCCTTGGCCAGTACCATTAGAAAGGAAAAATAAGATTGCCTGGGCCAAAAAGGGGACACCACAATGATCTTAGACATTTTTTTCTCAAACTTCACAAGTACCCTGTGAATAGGTGGAAAATGTGGAAATGCATATAGGAACATTCCTGCCCAAGGGGACAAGAATGCAACTGTCCTGTCCAAGGGAACAAGAATGCATCTGTACTCCAAGCATGACTGCAAGAATGTCTAGAACAGAACCTCTCCAACTGTTTTGAAAGTAGGTGAACAGATCTATTTGAGGCATTCCCCACATCTGGACTAGATCCTGGACCACCACTGTCTTGAGTTGTCCCTTGTGCAGGTCTGTCCAGGATCTGGTTAGTTTATCATGTTTTGCTTTATTGGGAAGTAAGATGCTGAAGTCTCAGAATGCTGTAAAGCCAGCTCCCAGGCCATCACTGCCAACCAGCACAGAGGGTAAGACCTTGTATCCTTTTGCTTGTTGAGGTACCATATTACAGTGGTGCTGTCAGTAACAATCAATCAGAGGACCACCTGGAGTCCACAGCTGGTGAAGGAATTTCAAGGCTTGAATTAGTGCTAACATTTCCTCAATACTGAGGTGCTTCCATGCCTCCTTGGGCCCTCCAAGTGGCCTGCATTTGCACTACCCACTGACAGAGCTCCCAAAGCAAAGCTGGATGAATCCGTCTGAACAGAGACTGTGACAAAACATGTGGAAGAAGGGAAGTCCTGGAATGATACTCAACTGTGCTCTCCACTACTGTAACTCTTGCGTGATGACATCCAGCACCAGCAACTGAACTTCCAGGTAAAAGTGCTGGATTCAACAAGTTTGTACATATCACTGAATTTCCTCAGGTGGAGATGGGCCAATGGTGTCATGAGAATCAACGCCATCAGTCCTAGAATTGTTAGAAATTCTCTTGCCAAGACATAGTTTCTCCTGATGCTGTCGCAAAGAATCATCCTCCTGGAGTGCTTAATCAACATCAACAAAAGGTCCTGCCCTACTGGATAATGATTCAGGAACTCTCTGCGAGAGCATCAGGCGTGACCTTCTGAAAGTTAAACTTGAACCCTAGCTGGGACAGCAAGAGTCAGACCTTTTCTAGCAAGTCCCAACACCTGATAAAGACTCTGCACAGATCAGCGAATCGTCCAGGTAAGGAAAAATGTGAATGTGTTGTCTGGTAGTGAGCCACTACAGGAGCAAGGCATTTCATAAACACTAAACGCAAAAAGGGCAATGCAGAGAACGGAGTGCAAACCAGACAACAAATCTCTGATATCTCTTGAAGAAATGAGCAGTGAGGATGTGATAACATGCATCCTTCAAGTTCTGGGTACCATGAAGCACAGGTCTGACAAAAGAAACACTGTCTACAGAGTTATCTTGAACTTGAGGACCCTGATAAAAGTATTCAGAAATGACAGATTCAACACCTATTTCCTCAACAGCTTGTTTCGGTAACAAGGAAAATTTTGGAGTTGAAACCTTCCATTCTTTCCAAAGGAGGGACAGACTGTGATCCCACAGTCCAGCATGTGCCAGAGTATAAGAGGGAATAACAAAGTCTGATCCAGCAGGTGAGTGGGAATCCTCCTGAATGGAGACAGATGTTCCTTCCACTACCACCTGTAACCTCTGCCCATGCTGCTGAGCGCCCATTTGTCAGAAATTGTTGATGGCCAGATCACCTTGTTGAAAGCAAAAACTTTCAAGATAGGGAACCTGGAAATGATAGGTGTGGAGCATCTGCAGAGTCGTAGGTTGGAGATTGGAATGGGGTATCCTTTTTGGGAAAGGAACCCCCTAGTTAGGTTTGGCAAAGTTCTCATCTTGCCATTTCCTTTTGATGCCTTGGTTTTCATTTGGCTGGAAATTGTTTGTTGGACTGCCAAAAACTATCCTACTACTAGGGAGGGGGAAACGGGACTTGTGAATATGGAACACTTTAGATATCTCTTGCATCAGTTTACCTCTGTCACCCCAGTATTTAGATTTGAATAGCTGCTGTACCAAAGAGACAAACAGAATCAAGTAAATCATTTACTATCTCTTATCTCATTAGAAAAGTTTTGGCTGGTCAATCAAGCATACCGCCTTACCAACCACAGACTACGCTGTATTTCTAGAAATCATATTAGAGCCCTCCATGGCATTCTTTAAACCATGTTTACATACTTCAAAAACATTGGGGAAAAAAAAAGAAGTTATGTACTCACCATAAAGTTCCATGTTTGTAGTCCACCTCGCCCTTCATTCTTACATGTGGGTTCGGAGCAGAGGATCGGCTCCGACTCAGCCGATTACTAAGCTCAAAGTCTCTCAGTTGGCTCATGGCAAGGTAGGTATCCCACAGTGCACTAGTAAGAATCCCCAGATCTTGTTTGCTGTTGTCTATAAAAGTGATAGAAAAAAAAACTCCACAAGGAACAAAGATGAAAGGTCTCCACCCTACAGAAGAGAAAAACGATCTTGTTTCCAGATCCTCCAACGATATATGGATGGGGGTAGGTGGGTGGGTTCGTAAGAATGAAGGGCGAGATGGACTACAAACATGGAACGTTATAGTGAGTATATAACTTCTTTATGTTCTGTAGTCCTATCTCGCCTTCATTCTTACATTTAGGACAGTGTCCCTAGCACCTTTTTCTCGGGTGGCTCACGGGAATATACTCCTAAGAACCGTGGAACCACAGGAGGCTCTACCCCTGGAAGCAAAGTCCAACTTGTAATGAGTAATAAAAGTATGAGGAATAGTCCAAGTTGCTGCTGCACAAATACTGTCAATTGGGACTCTGGCTTGAAAGGCAGCAGATGTGGATAAGGATCTGGTAAAATGAGCCTTAACTTTAAACGGCAGTGCTTTGCCATTGGAAGAGTAAATCAACGAAGACAGTTTGAAATCCAATTTGAGAGAGTTATCTTGGAGACTGGAATACCTTTTCTTGTTTCAGAAAAGGATACAAACAATTGGTCTGATTTTCTAAGTTCCTTGGTTCTATATGTAGATAGAACCTTAACGGTCTGTGAACATCAAGTTGATGAAATTTCTATTCTGCACTGTTTGAATGATTAAGAAAAAATACTGACAATTCGATAGTCTGATTCAAATTAGAGCAAACCTTGGGGATGAAGGACAGATTTGTACGAAGGGAAACTCTCTATGAAAAATCAAGTAAGGAGCTTTGACTGACAGTGCCTGCAACTGACAGTCTTTTGGCGGATGTAATAGCTACTAGAAAAATGGTCTTCCAAGAAAGGAACTTCAGTTCACAGGAATGTGTGGGTTCAAAATGCGAAGAAGCAAGTTTGGACAGAATTAAATTTAGATCCAAGGAGATACAGGTTCCTGAAAAGGAAGTCTTAGCAAGGTACTGCCTTTAAGGAAAGTTTTACACAATCTGTGAGCCATATGATTCGGCTCAAGCTGTCCCAAATGAAAATTGGAGATCGCCACCAGTTGAACTTTGATTGTAGCAGCAACTGATCCCTGGTGAAAAAGTTTGGTTAGGAATTCTAACACCAAGGGAATGGAGGCTGTGCAATGATCTATATTTTTCTTTTGCTCAGATAGAAAATCTTTTCCATTTGCTAGCGTATAATTTCCTCATGGAAGGCTTGTGGGAAGATGTGAGGATATGGGTAACTGCAGGTGAAAAATCATGAAGCCTGACTAGGGATGGAAGTGGAGCACCACGCTGTCAAGTTGAGGGTGTGGAGGCAGGGGTGGAGGGTGCCTGACATGTGTCAAGAGGCCTGGAACTGGGTCCAGAGTCCATGGATAGCCTAGAAGGTGAGGCCCGAGAAAGGGGAACCAAATCTGACGAGGCCAGTAAGGAGTGATAAGAATCATTCTGCTTCCCAAGGTCTTTGCTTTCTGGATCGCCTTCGATATCAGCGGAAAGGGGGAAATGCATAAAGAAGTCTCGGAGGCCAATTGTGGACAAGTGCGTCTCTCGGTGCCTCCCCCGGAGGGGGGATGAGAGAAGTAGCTGCTGCATTTGGCGATGACTGGACTGGCAAAAAGATCGCAGCAAGGCTGTCCCCATGTTCTGCGACTTTCTGATTCAGAGACCACTCGTGAGGCATCAAGATTGCCCTGCTGAGCTTGTCGGATATCACACTGGTAGTCCCCGGGATATGCGTTGCCACTAGAAAGCGTTGGGAAGATATCGACCACTGCCAAACACAAAGAGCCTCTCGACATAGGGGGTAGGATCTGGTTCCTCCTTGTTTATATAGATACCATACCAATGACACTGTCCAATTGGATTGCTATCGTCCCTAGAGGAAGAATTTTGTGAAGTGCTTGCAATGCTAGTAGCACTGCTCTCATCTCTAGGACACTGATATGCAAGTGAGCCTCGTGATCTTGCCATGTGCCTTGGACAGTCCTGCCTAGATAATGCCCCCTCCCATCTGGGTGGCATCTGTGGACACAGTAGCAATGGGTTGGCGAGAAAGGAAAGGTGTTCCTGTCGTTAGTTGATCGGGCTGAATCCAGCAACGAAGGTTCCTTTTAGCAAGTTTCTATCATCAGAATAGGATGAGACAGAGGTAGTTGTTGAAGAGACCACTGGGAAAAGAGTAGCCTTTGAAGGATTCGCATACATAGTCTGGCTAGTGGAACTAGAGTTATGGTAGAAGCCATGGTCCCTAAAAGTTTCAGCACTGTCATGGCGTTGACTCTGTTGAGGAAGTAGACTGTATATCTGTTGTCTGAGATTGTGTACTCTGTCTGCAGGAAGACTACCCATCATGGCGACTGTGTATTTCTGCGCCTATAAAAGTCACATATTGAGAGGGCAACAAGGCGGACTTTTCCTAATTTTTCGTAATCCCTAGTTGAGTGCAGAGCTGGATGGTTGAATCCCTGGCTTGGAGAAGTAGGTGCCTGGTGGTGGCGGTCAGGAGACAGTTGTCCAGGTAAGGAAACACTTGGAATCCAAGATGGATCAAAAGTGAGCTGTCACTACCGCCATGCATTTGGTGAACACCCTGGGTGCTGTGGTGAGACCAAAGGGCAGAGCACAAAATTGGTAATGACTGGCTCCCAGCCAGAAGCGTAAATGAATCCTCGATGCTCTGTCCATTTTTATGTGGTAGTACGCATCTTGGAGGTCTATGGAGCACATTCAATTGTCTTTCCCTAACAGAGGGAGTATAGATTGCAGTGTTACCATTCGGAACTTGGACTGCTTCACTGATCCAGGCAAAGGTCCAAAATGGCCCTCCAGTCCCCTGTTCGTTTTGGCACGAGTAAATTCCGAAACCTATCTGGTCTGCAGGGATTGTCTGGATTACCCTCCTTGTAAGCAACTTTTGAACTTCTATGGTTGTTTGATCCCTGTGATTGGGTGGAACATCTGGGATTTTCTTGGCAGTATGGGGTGGGAGAAAGAAGGGTATGGAGTAGCCTCTGGTGATTATTCTTTGTACCCATTTGTCTTGGGTGATGTTGAGCCAGGCGTCTGGATACAAAGATAAACGACCCTTGACTGGGTCCAGAGAAGAGGTCCAGGAGCGCTGATAGGGGCATCCACAAAAGGAATTGTGGCCACCCAGATTTGGCACCGCCCCCACCTCTAGGGCGACGTCTACCATTAGTTCCTCCTCCTCTGCCTCTGAAGGAGGAATAACCCTGTGCGTCGGGGAAAAATCTCTGGGATTTCTTGAACCACATTTTTCCACCTCTATGACCCTTGGTGTATGGTTTAGAAGGGATGGAAAAACGTACTCCCATGGCAGAAAGTTTTCCCTTCCTGCTCGAAACTGGTGAGTGCATCTTTTACCTTTGGTCCAAAGAGGAACAGTCAAAGGGGGCGTTGGTAAAAGTAGATTTGAAGGGCTCCGCAAAGTTACATAAATGCATCCAGGAGTGTCGCCCAAGGGAAACTCCTGAACCCGCTGCTGCCCTACTTGCTCCATCTGCTGCATAGGAGATCAGCCTCATGGAGGAGTTAACAATGGAGTTTAAGGTGGACAACTGAGCAGTAACTTTCAGGGGACTCCTTCAGTTGATGTACCTTGGAGAGCATCTCCTAGCTCCTTTAGATTTCTTTGAAGCCTAGTAAAATGAGTGAGGCAATTCAGCAATCTGAGTGTAAAAGCCGCTGAAGAGAAGATACGCTTCCCGTATCTATCATTCGAGACTCCTTGTTCGGTAGATGGACAGATGTAGAAGTCTCCGCTAGTTCCATCTTTGTGGCTGCCGCCACCACGGCATCTACAGGCACACCTTTGGTCAAAAATTCCTTCTCTTTGGGGGTTGAAAAAAAATTTGTTGGGCCTTCTGGGGACTGGTTCCATAGCATCAGGAGTTTCCCACATCTTTGGACTAACTACGTCTAGGAGCTCATCGAAAGGTGGAGACACCCAAGAGGCTGAAGATTAAGACCCAAAAGCCTTCAGGTACACTGACTCATCATCAGAAGGGGTGACAGTGGGCCAGCCACCTCTGTTTCAGGATCGCCAAAATATCAACACAGGAGATATCAGAGGACGACCTAAGGGACCCTTCTGACTTCCTACAGGTCAGTGTCAGAGGTGACTGACTCATCAGGAGAGTCTACATGCTTCCTCTTTCAAGTTATTTTCTGAAGGGGCTCCTCAGAAGGGTATTCTGGGGAGGTCTTGGAAGACTGGGGGCCACCCAATGGGGGCTGCTGAGGCTGCAGGTCTCTGCTGCCAAGAGAGATGGTGCTGAGACAGAGGTTGGTGCTTGAGGAGGAAGAGCAGTGGTACACTTGTGCGGAGTTGATTACCTAGAAGCATGCTCCTCCTCCGCATCTTGAATGCAGACCTCCCTGGCTCAGAGGACAGTCTCGGTTCCGAGGAAATTGGAGTAGCTCCCAGCTCCAAAGCGACTGGCTCAGAGATGGATGTAGGATCCGAGCTCAGCCTAGCAGACGCACCAAGAGGTAGGCTCGGAACCAAAGAAGTTCGGGTCCAAGAGTCCCTGTTGGGGCCGACTGGTGACCTTTGGCTCCTAGACACCAAGGATGGCGCCGAAGGTGTCAAAGCAGAAATCTGCTCAGAGACGGATACAAAAGGTGCTGGAACTGAGGGTTCCACAACAAGTGGCACCGAAAGCTCTGGCTCCGAAGGACCAACATGGCTCGGAGGAGAACAGCAAAGTACAGTTGTGTACCTACCATAAATGTAGATGTTAGAGTGTATTCACTGTTGCTGTCATTACTCTTGGGTTATCCTGCTGGCAGGCTACCCTCAGTCGGCCAGAATTCCAAAGTCTAGGTCCGGCGTCGGTTGCTGTGCCTCTTCCCTGACGTCAGTGCGCCAGGGGTATAAAAGATGCAGCCGACGCCATTTTCTTCAGTTTTTCTTGTACCAGATGTCAGGTGCCCCCAAATTGGTAGGCTGAAAAATATGCCAATAAAAATGCATGTACACAAATAATTTTCTTCACCTACAAGCAAATACACCAAAAAGGTTGTATAGGATAGTGAAGTGCAGACAAGTCCCAGCAAAGAAAAGGGGGATGGTGGGTGGGTAACCTGGACTGCAACAGTGAATACACCAACATCTACATTTATGGTAGGTACACAACTGTACTATGTTCATAGTGTTTCACTGTTGCAGTCATTACTCTTGGGTTGAATCCCAAAGCTGAGGAAGGGTGGCTGGGCTAAATAGGATTAGGAGAGGCTATGAGGCCCTGCAGAACTGCAGTGGCAAAGCCTGCTCTGGACTTAGAGTAAAGAGGTAAGTGGTAGTGCTTTGTGAAGGTGTGCACTGAACTCCAAGTTGCAGCCTCTAAGATATCTTTGGTTGGTGCTCCTCTGAGGAAGGCTGCTGCTCTGGTGGAATGAGGCCTAATGCCCTCAGGCACTGGTTTGCCATGTTGAAAATAGCAGAAACGGATGCAATGGCCTATCCATTTAGAAAAAGTTTTGAGATAGCCTTTCCTTGTGATCCTGCAGCATATGACACTAAAAGTTGCTCAGTTTTTCTGAAAGCTTTAGTTCTATCCAAGTCGAAGCGTAACTGCCTGTGTATGTCCAAAGAATGCAGAATTTTCTCACCCCTGTTC
This sequence comes from Protopterus annectens, assembly GCF_019279795.1. Lineage (NCBI taxonomy): Eukaryota > Metazoa > Chordata > Ceratodontiformes > Protopteridae > Protopterus > Protopterus annectens. The sequence continues at coordinate 391,233,012 of NC_056736.1, forward strand.
TGTGGATTAGGATAAAAGGTTGGCAAGTGAATGGTTTGGTTAAGGGCCACACTGACACCACCTTAGGCATAAATGTAGGGTTTGTCCTCAGAGAAACCCTGTCTGGATGAAAAATGATGAAAGGTTCCACAGCCATGAGTGCTTGGAACTCAGACTCGCCTTGCAGAGGTTATTGCTAGGAGCAGAGCTGTTTTCCAGGATAAGAATTTTATATCTGCTGTTGATGCTGGCTCGAAAAGAGGCAGTGTGAGTTTTTCCAAAACATAATTGAGGTCCCAGGCTGGAATTGGTGCTCTCCTTGGAGGCCTAATGTTTTTGGCCCCTCTGAGGTACTGCCTTATTAAAGGATGAGAAAAAAATAGGTGGTTCCGTATTGTAATGGGCTGAAATGGCAGAGGCATGAATCTTAAATGATCAGAAGGAAAGGCCTTTGTTCAGCATCTCAGTTAGGTATTGTAAAATCTGAGGGATATTTGGTACACACATGTCAATGCCTTGTTCCTGGTTCCAAGCACAGAATCTCTTATATTTTTCTGCATAGGATTTTCTGGTGCTGGGCCTCCTGGCCTCTAAGATAACATCCATAACAGCTTTTGAAAGAGGAGTGTTCTGAATGGCTACATTATCTGCCATGCTGCTAGATTTAAGGTCCTGAGTTGGCTGTGCAGGATCTGATTGTTTTGTTGGGTCAGCAAATGAGAAGTTTGAGGCAATATCCATGCTGGACCTTGAGACAAGCTCTTTAGGATTGGGTACCAGTGCTGGCGTGGCCAGTCTGGTGCAATCAGTATCATTTTTGGCTTCTCTTGTCTGACCTTTAGGAGTACCCTGGGCAGGAGAGGCAGAGGGGGAAAAGCATATACAGTTAGATTTTTCCAGCTGAAGGACAGGGCGTCCACTTTCCATGCTTGCTTGCGATAAATCCTTGTGCAAAATCTCTGCAATTGGCAGTTGTGAGGGGAGGAAAATAGATCTATGTATGGGCATCCCCATTTCCTTATGCTGAAGACTTGTGGATCCAGTTTCCATTCGTGGGGATCCATGAGGTTTCTGCTTAGGTCGTCTGCCAGAGTATTTGTTTTTCCTGGCAGGAATTGTGCTTGCAGGTGAATTTGAAAAGCCAATGCTGTGTCCCATAAGGTCATTGCTTGTCTGCAGAGGGGATAGGAATGTGTACCTCCCTGCTTGTTTATGTACCACATGACCGTAGTGTTGTCGGTCTTTATCAGTAAATGCCTTCGGTCCCTGAAAGCTGTCAGGGCATTTTGAACAGCTAGCATCTCTTTTTGATTGATGTGAAGATGCACCTGGTTTGCAGGCCATGTGCCCTGAATACATTTTCCTGCCATATGGGCCCCCCAGGCATAATCTGATGCATCCGTTGTCAGTGTCTGTCTGGGTGTGGGTAAACTGAATGGCAGACCCTTGTTGTTGCGACAGGCTTCTGCCCACCATCGAAACTCCTGTTGTAGGCAGGGGGATGAGTGCAATTACTGTCTCTAGGCTGTGGCAATGCTGATTCCAAACACTTTTTAGTTACCATTGTAGTTTCCTCATATGCAGTCTGGCATATGGAATAATTAGAATGCAAGATGCCATGAAACCAAAGGCCTGCAGGATTTTCCTTGCAGATAAATGGGTTTTTGTTGCCAATTTCTTGAAGTAAGTAGTCATATGTTTTTGTTTGTCTGGCGTGAGATAAGCCATCTGGGCAGTTGTATTTAAGTTTACACCCAGGAATATTATCTCTTGAGAGGGTACTAGTTTTGATTTATTTTTGTTTACTGTGTACCCTAGGCCAGTTAGTAATCTTTTTACAAACGCCAGATTCTTCAGAAGAATGTATTTGTTCTCTGCTTGAATTAGGCAGTCGTCCAAGTAGGGATATATTTGAATTCCTTTTTGTCTGCAAAACGCAATTACTGGTGCCAGGCATTTTGTGAAAAGAATAATCCGCAGGAGGAGAGGCTGAAGGAATGGATTCTTCAGCATCAGAATCCTCATAGGGAAGCATGGAGTAATCCTGTTCAGAAGAGGAATCAGAGGAAATAGAAACCTGATCACAAGAATCATACTCTGTCTCTTGCCTAGGCCTTTTATCAGGAGGGGGGTGGGAACCCCTGATCAAACTAATTAGGTCTTCGGCCATTTTGAGCATCTGTTTTTTAGGCATGGAAGTCTAAGGAGAATGCTGTACTTGTTTCTTTATCTTTACAGCTGCTTTAGTCTTTGAAGCTGAAGTTGGCTTAATATACAGTTGTGTAGGTCTGAAGACACCCTCAGAAGCAGATGCCTGCTCAGCGGCTCCGGACCCATATGAGGGAATGATTTCCGAGTTTCCAACACCTTGAGTTTCCAGAGGCCCAGTCGGCTCCACGTGGGAGTCGGAAGCGGCCTGTGGCTCTGAGGTAGTGGGCGCCAGGGGCTGCAAAAGCGCCTCAGAGAACCGGCAACTGGCCTAGCAGAGGCTTCGTCGTCTGTTTTGGACCTCTGATGCCTATCCTTTTCCTTGTCCCTGCGTTTTTTGTAAACTCCGGTTGTCGGCTGGTCCGACGGCATTATATAATTAAATCTTCGGCCATAGTAACGAAATGCAAAATCGAACAGACGCTTGATAGTGCGTTGGTTAAATCTAGCACAAAACCGACGGCTAGCAATGTTGTGATCAGGGCCTAGGCAAGTAATACAGTAAGAGTAAAGATCCTTATGAGGTATTTGCTTCCCACAAGAAATAAAATTGTTAACTTTTTCTGACATCGGTCTGGAGCAAGAAAAGTTTCCCCAACGGGGTACTTAGCTTAATTGAAGACTTCGGTTCTGAAATTCGGATTTGAAAATCTCAGGAGTCTGCCGACCAGCACTTGCTAACTGCTTTTGCTTCGGGTACCGTGCAGCAAGAAAGACTGAAGAAAATGTAGTCGGCTGCATCTTTTATACCCCTGGCGCACTGACGTCAGGGAAGAGGCGACAGCAACCGATGCCGGACCTTGACTTTGGAATTCTGGCCAACTGAGGGTAGCCTGCCAGCAGGATAACCCAAGAGTAATGACTGCAACAGTGAAACACTATCAGGGAGAAGGGTCTTGGATGGCTCTGGAACCGACTGGGTCTGAGCCAGCAACAATTTTGGTAACGCCGACGACTTGAGTCAAAGTACTACTCTCTCTACATCCTCTTCAGAAAGGCTCTTGGAAAATCTGGACGATACGGAAGGCGGCCTACATCTCTGCAATATAGGAGATCGTAAAGTTGGAGAGACTGGCAAAAACTCTCTGGACTGGCTCAGAGGTAAATTCTCAGTGGTCGGCTCCGAAAAACTTGGGGCCAACACTGGAGTGTCTATATAGATAACCTCGATCGGCTCAGAGGGCAGTGGAGCAGACGCGGTGCTTGTCCAATATCAATACTTTCTGAGGAGGCCCAGATAAAACAGTCAGGGCAGGAGTGTCTCTTGGCCGACTTGACCTTCACTTCTTTGCACGAGACTTGGAGTGTGAGGATGAAGAGCTGACTAAATCCTCCTCAAAGGAAGGCTTACAGAGACTTTTCAGGATTAGTTTGTTCTCCCTTTCTTGGAAAACTAGCGAGCTGAGAGAGTGACAGAAATAACATGTTTCCTGAAGATGAATTGCACAGACACAGAAAACACAGTTACTACGTCTGTCAGTTAGACATTTTTTTAAACCCAAAGGTTTACGATCCTTAGACATGCTTCACACAAACAGAACACTAGAGAAAGGAGGAGAGGACAAGGTCCTCTAACTTAAACGGGCCTTGCTGTAAAACAGGAAAGAAGCTAAGTCAAGAAAAAAAAAACTACCACAGGCTAATTACTAGCTAAGAAGAAGCAAACCCTGCACATGAGAATACTATTCTAGTGAAATACAATACTAGAAAAAAAAAAAAAGGCCGCAACACAAACACGGACCTGCGCTAATGGAAATAAAAAAACTACCACACAGGAAGGGATACCACTCTAACAACGGGCCTAGCAACTGCCAACAAGTTCAACAGTAACTTCAGAAAAATACCAAACACACTATTTACTACCTATAATAACTATGACTAAGCTATGTAAACTAAGCTAATACTATATGCAAAAAATATCAGTAAGAATAATAATAATGAAAATATCCAACTTAGCCACGGCCAAGAAAGAAGCACTTCTGAGCTCGTAGATGCGGCAAACGAGATATGGGGATTCTTACTAGTGCACTATGGGATACCTACCTTGCCACGAGCCAACTGAGAGACTTTGAGCTTTGTAAATCGGCCAAGTCGGAGCAGAGGATCGGCTTCGAACCCACATGTAAGAATGAAGGCGAGATAGGACTACAGAACATCAAGAATTATGTACCTACCATGACAATACAGCTGTGTAGTCCGATTTTTGTCCGGTTCAACACATGGGTTGACTGATCAGACCTTGACACCACCTCTGAAGCTTTACAGATTCAGGGCTCTGACACTTCCCCAATCCACAATTCCCTCCATTACACCTTAGTACCTCAGACAGAGTTTGCCCACCAAATGAGAAAAATAAATATTACCTTTAAGGCCAATTTTTACTGACAGGCAATATCCACAAATGAGGAACTGTCTGGGATGGCTGCTCACAGACAGGGTGAGAATCAGATCTATCCTATCATTAGAAGCCCACTGGTTTTAATTTGGAAGGGGACAAGCATGATGGAGGTTGAAGTAGACGAAAATCAGGCAACATAGATCTCCTTTAAGGCAAGTACATAATTTTTCTATCAGATGTCCATTTTCATCTGATTCAACACATGGGACAGAGTTCCAAACTGTTTTTACATGGGTGATATCAAGGAAGGACATTCTGGAGGATGATGAAACCAAAACAGGAACATTATCGAGACTGCACCAATTTATGATACACAAAGGTGAACTGCTGTCCAAGTTGCTGCAGCACAAATATCAATGGGAAGCATATTCGTGAAAGCTGTAGAAAAAAGGTTCTGATTGCAGGGAATAGCCCATTTCTAGTAAAGAAAAAGGAAATACAGTCCAATAACCATCCTGAAAAAGTAACCCAAGCTACTGCTTTACTCAACATAGGTCTTGAAAAAGCAATGAGCAACTGATCAGACTTCTTGAAATGTTTAGTTACTTAAAGGTAGAACCCAATTCAATGATTAACATTCAACGTATGTCGACTATATTCTCTTTTGTTTGAAAATTTGGGACAAAATGTCAGGTAAGTTGACTGGTATAAATTTGTTTCGGATGCCACCTTAGGAAGGATGGATGCGTTTGTCCTTAAGGAAATTCTGTCTTCATGGAAAATCAAGTAGGGGAGTTTCAAGAAAGAGCCTGTAACTCTGAAATTTGTCTGGACAATGTAAAGGGCACAATAAAAATTGTCTTCCAATGAGGAAAGTACAGTTTTGTACACTTACCATAAATGTAGGAGTGAGTGCATTCACTGCTGCAATCCTGACTTGTGGGATTTCCAGCAGTGGAAGCCCTTGCCGGCCCAACTACGGAAGAATAATTTTCCCCCTCCTCCTACAGCCAGTGAAGGCCCTTTTCTGACATCAGAATGCTAGGGTACAAGTGGACTGGGGCGCCAGCATCGTGACTTCAAGGTGTTCTTGTGTCCCTTGGAGCACCCTAAAGGAGCAAAAGGTGAAGGTCAGATGGTTAGGGCAGGCATCCCTAGGCAGGCAAAAGCGAAGAGCAGGAGTCCTACGCTAAAGGGAAATAGCAGAAATAATGGCAGCCTACTCAGTAGACTGGGGGGGGACGGGGACGCAATGGTGAATACCCGCAAACATCTACATTTATGGAAGTACACACAATTATTTTCTTCATGTTTCATTGTTGCAGTCCTGACTTGTGGGATGATCCCCAAAGCTGAAAACAGGGGAGGATGTTTAAGTAAGGTGAGAACAGTAAGATCTGTAGAGTAATGAGGCGAACTCTGTTAAACAAGAAGTCTGACAGTGGCAGTGGATGGAAAAAGTGGGCACTGAAGACCAGTTGGCAACCTCCAACCCAATCTTGGTAGGTACATCCTTCAGGAAGGCAGTGGAAGGCCTAGTCGTCCCAGTGGAGTGAATCCTTACAATTTCAGGTGTGATCCTTCCATGATGACTAAAAAAAGATGGTAGAGAGATCCTTTTGGAAACTGTCTGCCTGCTGATAGGTTTTCCTTTAGTGCTGCTGGCAAAGGTCACAGGCAGTTAGATATCCTGATGGGATTTGTTGTGTCCATTTGGAAAGTAGTTGCCTACAGATGCCTGCAAAATGCAGAATTCCCTGACCCCTGTATTGTGGGTTTGGAGAGAAGATGGGTAGGTGCACTGCAAAATATAAAGAAGCAAGAGTCGCCACTTTGGGCATAAAGGAAAGATTAGTCCTGAGAAAGGGATTCTGTCAGGACGGAAGATAATAAAAGGGTCCCCCCACTGCCATAAGGGTCTAGGTTTAATGAAACAGTCTTAGCTGAAGAGATAGCTAGTAAGCCAGTAGGTCTTCCACATCAGGAATTTTAAATGTGAAAGAGAAGATGCAAGTCATTTTAGGAGAAAGGTTGGTTTACAATGTGGTTTATGACATCTCCTGGGAGGCCTGAAGTGGATAACCATAATAAGGAACTGTTTGGGCAGCAGGCGAGAGAAAGTAGGAGTGGGGTGGAAAAGTAGGTAGGAACAGCTGAAACCTGAATAAAGGAGGATTTGCAAAAGTGGTCTCTAAGAGGGAATTACAAAATAGGACCGACTGACAGGTATCTAGGCCCTGATGGGACCATGGTTAGGCTGTGTACCCCCAGATAGAAAAACTTTCTATGTTCTTGCACAGAGTTTGCTGGGGCTAGGTCTCCTGCCTTTTCCTAGGATGCCCTACAGCTGTTATGCGGGGGAGACCCCCTTCCCTCTAGTTAGAGTATCCTTCAGGCTGATAGACTGAAGGAGAAGGTATCCTCCAAACTGATGGGTAGAGGGTTTGCAGAATGTGGAATATGAAGTATACCTTCCTCTGAGACAAAAGGTGAAGAGTCAGAGATAATATCCAAGGATAGACTGGACAGGTTCAGAAGAATAAAGTATCAGGGTTGCCTTGGCCAATCCTGAACTATAAGATGGCCCTGGGTGCTTTTCTCCGCTTTTTTGGGGACCCTTGGAAAGTATGGCATTGGTGGGAAACCTAAATAGGGCTTGTCCATACAAATTTGCCAGGCAAAAAGGGTCTTTGTCCCTGGAACAGAACCTTTCTAAATGTGGTTATTCTGGTGGCCAAGACTTTCATCTGTGGGGTCCTCTATTCCATGGCTACGCTAAGAGAAAACTCCTGAAGCAACTGCCATGTGTGGGTGTCTCTAGGGTTCTGCTGATTGTGTCTGTTCATTGAAAGAGTACATCTGAGAGGAATTGAGCCCATATATGCCATCCCATGGGGTGAGCTGGAGCAAGCAGTGATCCCATTCCCATATCTAGGTGACAAGTTGGGTAGGAATGGGTTTTCCCCCTTATTTTTGAGTCACGTCTGGCAGTCTGAATCCCAGACTATCACCTTTGGTTATATCATCCGAGTGCTAGTGAAGCCCTCTGTGCAGTCAGAAGTTCCTTTTTGCTTATATGGTCATTCACTTCCATTGGGTTTGTAAATGTTCCAGGAGAGAGCTCCTCAAACTGTATGAGGAATCCGTAGCTGAGAGATCGTTGCAAGCAAAATGGTAGGCCTGGGTCTAGAGTGCAGGCCCTGAAGTACCATGCACATATGCCTTTTGGGTCAAGAATCAGCCTTATTTTGGCAGAGGGTGGTTGTGTGTGTTGGCCCCACACATTTTTGAGATACCACTAATTTCCTTATGGGTAGGCTGGTTAGGGGAAGCAGGGGGATGACAGAGGTCACATAACCCACTGTGTATAGAAACTCCCTGGCATTAAGAGGATTGCTTGTCCATAGATTTTAGAAAGCTAACGGTCCAGGAGGGGTATCCTGTCTGGAGGCAAGAAGAGTCGAGTCCAGTAGGATCCCCCCAGCGTAGTATTGTGGTTGTAAGCAGAGTCTGGGATTTTTGGCGAGTAATGGTGAATCTCTGGGAAGTAAATAAGGGCTGGATTGGCACCCTGTCTGTGTTGAGTAGAGCCATGCTTGCGAACCAGAGGAGGAAATCCTCCAAGTAGGGGTAAATATGAACTCTTGTTTTTAGTAGTAGGCAATGGGAGGAGCCAAGAGTTTGTGACTACCCTGGGAGCATTAAAGTAGACAAAGGGGCAAGGTTCAAAATAGTAAAGGTTTGGGACTTGCTAAAAAGCTGAAGGATTCTCAGCTTGATTCTAGTAAGGGAATAAGCAAGGATACTTGCTTTAGGCCTGGATTCCCCAGGGGAGCCTTAGGAAAAAAGGCTTGGGTAAGAGAGTGAAGGGTCAGCATTCTGATTTTGGCAAACTGCAGGAATAATATGACCATGAAGAGTGGTGAGGAGAAACACCTTTCTATTAGATGTAAAGGGGCTGCTTCATGTGTGAAAGGGTCTCTGCTTTTTACGGATAGTGTTGAACAGATTTTGGGTGATAATCCCTGGAAAGAATATATGGTAGTCATTGGTCTGAGTAGATAACACGGAAATTTGAAAAGTGCCAGTCTTTTCTTCAATTCTGAAAAGAGGTAGTATATGTGTGTGTGTGGGGGTACATGCCATAGAAAAGTCATGAATGCTCCCGACCAGAGAAATGCAAGTTCCTGGTGTTGGGGGAAGACTGGCTTTGCCTGGGTTCCTGGAGCAGACTGTGGTCACCTTCCCTGAGGGTCTTTCTTTGACCTGCTCTACTTTGGGAAGGAAGGGACCACAGATTAGTGGGATAGTTTCGACTAAAATGTAGGGGCTGTGCCTGCAAATAATCTTTGGCTGTCTGCCTGTACTTAGATCTGTCCTCCATATTTTTGGGCATAGCTACTGCTTTAGGGCCAGAGAGACTTTATCCAAGGTGGCATCCAAAAGATTGGATGCAACATACTCTGGAAGGGCCTGCTCCCTTAGCCATGCATGCCTACTGATGACAGACCCAGTGGTTACGGTCCTGCTGGCAGCCTCCAAAGCATCAAATCCACAGCGCAAGGAATGCTTGATCACTTGTGAGGTGGAGCTGCAAATGTCTTAATTCTTTTGTTAAGGTCCTATTTGGCAAGATGGTATATACCTCTGCCACTATCAAGGGCTCTTTCCTCCATCATAGGGTTGTGGGTTTTTGGATTTGCTGGGTCTGGCCCCCTTGGGTCCAAGTCTTAAACCTGTGGGTCTATTGAAGAGTTTTTAAAAGGGTACTTATGCAAATCCATAACCCTGTAGAAACTGCTAGGGTTTAAGTTCTAAGAGGTGGGGAAATTCCCTGACTCTCCTTTGACTGGGGATAATCTTGCTCTTCCCAATGAAATTTTTTTCCAAGGGAGTATAAGGTTTCCCCAAAGGATAGATCCTCAAAAAGGAAGGCAGAAGGTAAAGTTTCCTCCCAATCAGACTCCTCAAAGGAAGCAGAGTGGGATCTTCTTCAAAAACAGACCTCCTGGTCAGTCTCTCTTGCCTAGTCTCCAAATGGTTGGTAGAAATCCCTTGGATTGGGTCTCGTCCTTTTTCCTGAGAGGTGTTTAGGAGAGAATCTCTGTCCCTAACCAGGGAAAGCAGATCCTCTGCTAATTTAACCAAATATTGCTGAAAGGCCTGAGACTGGGGGCTGGAATGGAAAGAAGGATTCCTAGGGATAATCTTTTGTTTAGGCCTAAGGACGTCAGAAGAACAGATGGCCAAATACCTTGGAGATGTAATTGCAGTGCTGTGTTTGCCAGAAGCAGAGGCCTGCAAAGTGGTCTCAGACCAGACCGATGAAAGACGATTGCTAGAGTTGTTGTACTGGCCTCCAAAATGGTCTCCACAGAGGCCTTCTCTGCCACCCTGGTCACAGGACAGGGCTGCAAAGGCACCTCACCGACTTCAAAGACCACAAGCTTTGAAGGGCTATCAAATGGCAAATGGGAGTCTTCAGTACGCCTGAGCTTGGGCTCTTTGCATTTAAAAACATCTATGGTATCGGGACAAGTAGAACACCATACCACGTAGAAAACTGAGGACGTGCTGAGGAACCTAGCTAAAATTCTGCCATACACTGAACAGATCGGGAATTGAACTGGGCGCAAAAATGACAGTCAGGAATGTCATGGGTTGGGCCTAAACAGGTAACACTGAGGGAGTGAAGCCCCGGTGTGGAATTGGTTTACCACAACGGAGAAAGTGGTCAACTTTCTCTGCCATTAGTTAACAAAAAAGAAAATTCCCCAATGGGGTACGTAGCTTTCTGAAGTACTCACTCTGGCACGGACCAACTAACGCACATACTGGATGTCTGCTTAGAGCTCCAAAGGAAAGAACAAACTGAAGTCATGACATCAGTGGACTCCACTTGTACCCTAGTGTTCTAATGTCAGAAAAGGGCAACTGTTGGTTGTAGGAGGAAGTAAAAAATGTTTACTCCGGTAGCAGGGCCGGCCAAGGGCTTCCAAGGCAGGAAATCCCACAAGTCAGAAAGTACAGTTGTGTACACTTACCATAAATGTAGATGTTAGAGTGTATTCACTGTTGCAGTCATTACATTTGGGTTATCTGCTTGCAGGTTGCCCTCAGTCGGCCTGATTAACAGTCTTAGGTCCTGCGGCGGTTGCTGTCCCTTCTTCCATGACGTCAGGTCATCAGGGGCATAAAACATGCAGCAGACACCATTACATCAGTTTTTCTTGCCCCAGATGCCAGATGCCAGGTGCCCCCCCCCCCCCGGGAAGCAATTAAACATAAAAGCACAAAGATATACCCTCCAACAAAAAAGCAAATACACCAAAAAGGCTTTTAAGCATAGTAAAGGAAAGTAGAGGTATAGCCAAAAGAAGTTAGGGGGCTGGAGGGAGGGTAATCAGGACTACAACAGTGAATACACTTGAACATCTACATTTATGTAAGTGTACACAACTGTACCATGTTCTTCGTGTTTCACTGTTGCAGTCATTACATTTGGGTAGATTCCCAAAGCTATGGTTGGGAGAAGAAGTTTTGACAGCATTTGGGCCAGTTATAAGACTACAGTGGCAAAGCCAGCTCTGGAATTGAGAAAATTGGCAAATGAGAATGCTTGGTGAAAGTATGTACAGAACTCCAGGTAGCAGCTTCTAGGATGTCCCTGGTAGGGACGCCTCTGAGAAAGGCTGTAGAGGTATATGCAGCCCTGGTGGAGTGAGGTCTGATCCCCTGGGGGATAGGTTTTCCATGGTGCTTATAGCAGAAATGAATGCAATGGCTTATCCATTTAGAAATGGTTTGCTTTGAAATAGCCTTCCCATCTGCCCTTGCAGCAAATGCTACCAGCAGTTGTTCAGATTTCCTTTCAGGTTTAGTCCTGTCCAAGTAGAATCCAAGTCATCTGTGCACATCTAAGGAATGCAGTATCCGTTCCCCTTTATTCTGTGGATTGGGAAAGAAGGTTGGCAAATGAATGGACTGATTAAGAGCCACACTGGATACCACCTTGGGCATGAAGGATGGATTAGTTCTGAGGGACACCCTGTCCGCATGAAATATGATGAAAGGCTCCACTGCCATAAGGGCCTGTAATTCAGATACCCTTCTAGCTGAAGTGATTGCTAAAAGGAAAGCGGTTTCCCAAGAAAGAAATGTTGCAATAGCAGCTGGCTCGAAACGAGGTAGAGAGTTTCTCCAAGACAAAGTTAAGGTCCCAGGCTGGGGATGGAGCTCTCCTGGGTGGTCTCAAACTTTTGGTCCCTCTGAGGAACTGCTTGAGCAGTGGATGAGAGAAGAGGGGAGGTTCTGTGTTATAATGAGCTGAAATGGCCAAGGCGTGGATTTTAATGGAGGAAAAAGACAGGCCCTTGTGAATCATCTCAGTTAAGTATTGTAAAATCTGAAGTAAATTGGGTGCTGCTGTGCTCATCCCTTGAGATTGGTTCCACGCACAGAATATTTTCCATTTTTCAGTGTAAGATTTTCTAGTACTAGACCCTCCTTGCCTCTGAGAAGATATCCATCACAGGTTTGCTGAGGGATGGTAAAGGAGAGATTAAGTGACTAGCCAGGCTGCAAGGTTCAGTGTTGGAAGCTGAGTGCAGAATCTGGTTCTCCTGCTGAGACAGCAGGGAAGGAGTCTGAAGCAGGTGCCATGGAGATAAACGTGACACTGCGCAGGAGGGGGTACACCAGTGTTGGCACGGCCAGTCTGGAGCAATCAAAATCATCCTTGGTTTGTCCTGTTTGACTTTCAGTAGTACTTTGGAGAGCAGAGGCGGGGGGGGGGGAGGCATAGACTTTTGGTTTTTCCAGCTGAAGGACAGAGCATCCACTTTCTAGGCTTGTTTGTGGGGAGTCCTTGTGCAAAATTTGTCCAATTGGTAGTTCTGGGGAGAGGCAAACAGGACTATATCTGGGCTCCCCCATTTGCTTGTCAACATGTTGAAAATCCTTGGTTCCAGTTTCCACTCGTGTGGGTCCATGAGTTTTCTGCTTAGTCCGTCTGCCAGTGTACTTAATTTTCCTGGCAGAAATTGAGCTTGTAGGTGCACTTGGTAGCTCAAGGCTGTGTTCCACAATGCCATGGCTAGTCTGCAGAGGTGATAAGAATGTGTACCCCCCTGCTTGTTTATGTACCACATAACAGTGGTGGTGTCCGTCTTTACCATTAGCTGTCCTGGAAGAATGTGGTCCTTGAAGGCTGTCAGAGCATTCTGTACAGCTATTTCTTTTTTATTCATATGCAGGTGCATTTGACCTGGGTACCATTTGCCCTGAATGCAATTCCCTGCCAGGTGAGCCCCCCATGCATAGTCTGAAGCATCTGTTGGGGTTGGGGGGGGGGGGCAGGGGGTGGTGTGAAAGGTAGTCCCTTGTTTTGGTGGCAGGCCTCTGCCCACCAAAGTAACTCTAGGCATAGGCAAGGTATGATAGGAATCATTGTTTCTAGGTTTTGAGAATGTTGACACCATAGGCTTTTTAGATACTACTGTAGTTTCCTCATATGCAGTCTTGGATATGGAATTAGAAGAATGCAGGAGGCCATTAACCCAAAGGCTTGCAGTATATGTCTTGCAGATAAGCAGGGTTTTTGTGGCCACTTGTTTGAAGTAGGTTGTCAAATGAATTTGCTTTTCTGGCATGAGGTAAACCATCCGAAGTTGTATTCAAGCTTGCTCCCAGAAATATAATTTGTTGACGGTACCAGGTGTGATTTATTTTAGTTTATGGTGTACCCCAGGCAAGTCAGAACCCTTTTTACAAAGGCCTGATGATTCAAAAGCATGTCCTGGCTTTCTACCTGAATTAGACACTCATCCAGGTATAGGTATATTTGAATATTTCTTTGCCTGCAAAATGAAATACCTGGAGCTAGGCACTTTGTGAATACCCTGGGCGCAGTAGATAAACCAAAGGGCAGTGCAGAGAACTGATAGTGCGTGTAGCCTGCTTTGAAGCTTAGGTATCTTCTGCAAGATTGCCTGATTGGGATGTGCAGGTATGCTTCTTTTAAATCTAGTGTTGCCAACCAGGCATCTTTGCCTAGCATAGGAAGTAATTGTTGAAGAGTCAACATCTTGAATTTTGGAATCTCCAAAAAGGTGTTTAGAGTAGACAGGTCCAGGATAGGACACCATGAATTGACTTTTCTGGGTACCAGGAAAAGTCTCTAGTAGAAACCGTGTCCCTTTTCCTCTTCTGGTACCAGATGAATAGCCCCCATGCTTGAGAGAAAGTACTTGTTTATGGGCCTCTGCCCACAGATTTGGGGGTAGGTCCGGCCACCCACTTGGTGCTGGCAGTGTGTGGAAGTGACATCTGTATCCCTGGGACACTATTTAAAACCCATTTGTCCTGGGTAATGAGTTCCCAGTTTTTTGCATGAAGAGCAATCTTTCCCCCAAAGGGGCAGTCAGATGATATGTGCTTGGAAATTTTAAAAGGAAGTTATTGAGACAGTTCACCATAGGGGGAGGTCTTATTTTTCCCAGACTTGGAAGTGGAGGCCCCCCACTGCTTAGTTCGGAGTCCCCTGGGACTGAAACCTGGGTTTTTTGCTGTGTCTGGGTTTGGCTTGAGAAGACCTGGAAGGGGCTGGAAAGGATCAGTTCTTAGAGGGCCAGTGCCTACTAAATCTAGGAGACTGAACTTATAAAAAATCTTTAACAGATTGCATAGATTTAGCTTCATCTTCCATCTTTTTAAGAACTTCCGCAGCCTTGTTGCCAAACAGGCAGTCCTGATTTAAAGGAGCATCCAACAATTTAGCTTTAACATGATCATGCAAAGATTGCTCCTCGAGTCAAGCATACCTTCTGAGCACAGACCCAGTAACAGCAGCCCTGCAAGAGGCCTCTAATGTATCAAAACCACATTGCAAAGTATGTTTTACAACTTGTTCAGCAGAATGCATTTTCCACAGTCAGGAATCAACATAATTTTCTGTTTATGCAGTCCAATAACATGTTGCTGATACTTTAACATATGAAACTGGCAGTTTAAAGCCCTAATGGCCAAGGTTGCAGAAGTGTAAACCTTCTTACCCCATCTATCCAGCACCCTGGAGTCTATATCAGAAGGGGTAGGATTTTTAGCAGTAGAAGCCTTAATGCTCTTGGGCTCCTGTGAAATAGTGTCCGGATCTGCAATAGGATTATTAAAAAGAAACTTGTGGGACTCCGGGACCCTGTAGTATCGGTCAGGTTTTCTGGGAGCAGGAGGCAGGGAATCAGGGTCCAAACTAAATTCCGAGAAAGCATCATCAACAATGTCTAGTACAGGAGGAATAGCTAAAGGCCTATGCTGAGGTAGGAGAAGGAAATCCCTAAGCCTCTTTTTTGAATCAGAAAAATCATGGCTTTCCCAGTGGAAATGCTCCCTTAGAGTATGTAAGGTTTCCCCAAAAGAAAAATACTCAGGTGGGGAAGCAGAGGGAATGGAGTCCTCTGCATCAGAATCTTCATAAGTAGATAAGGGCAAATCCAGATCAGAAGAATCAGAAAAAAACAGAATCCTGATCAGACGATTCATAATCAACTTCAGTCCTAGGCCTCTTAGAAGGGGGGCGGGGGGGTTGGCTACCCCTGATTAGAGTCATTAGATCTTCAGCCATTCTTATTTGTTTTTTTAGGAATAGAGGCCTGAGCATGTGGCCTGGGCAGTCTTTTAGGCATGGATCGAGATTTAGGCCCAAGTAAAGAAGGAGGCGTCAGTTTAATATGCAAGTCCGTAGGCCTGCATATACCCTCAGAAGCTGGTGCCTGCACAGCGTCTCCAGACCCATCCAAGGTAGAAAAATCCACGTGTTCCACAGTTGAAGCATCTCAGTATACCGGACTCCGAATGGGTCTCAGGAGAGCCCTGCGAATTAGAAGTAGCGGGTATCAGGGGCTGCGTAAGCGCCCCACTGAGTACCGGCGAACTGGTGACTGGCTTAGGAGAAGCGTCATCGGCGGTTTTGGACCTCGGTGGCCTGTATCTGTTTTTATCTTTGTGTTTTTTTGGAATCCTGGTAGTGGGATGGCCAACACACATTTCTGGATAATTAACCCGAGAACCGAAATATTTAGAGGCGAAAATATACGGACAGATAGTGCACTGATTAAATGAAGCACAAAACCGACAGCAAGATACGTCGTGGTCAGGGCCTAGGCAAGGAATACAGTACGAATTAAAATCTTTATGAGGTATTTGTTTTCCACAAGTAATGCAATTATTAACTTTTACTGACATCGGTAAAGAGCAAGAAAAAGTTTCCCCAACCGGGTACTTAGCTTTAGTTGAAGACTTCAGTTCTGAAACTCTAAAAACGAAAATTTCAGGAGTCTGCCGACCGGCACTTGCAAACTGCTTCTACTTCGGGCACCACACGGCAAGAAAGACTGATGTAATGGCGTCTGCTGCATGTTTTATACCGCTGACGACCTGACGTCATGGAAGAAGGGACAGTAACCGACACAGGACCCAAGACTTTGCTAATCAGGCCGAGTGAGGGCTACCTGCAAGCAGATAACCCAAATGTAATAACTGCAACAGTGAAACACGAAGATAGTACAGTTTTGTACCTACCATAAATGTAGATGTTAGAGTGCTAACACAGCTGCAGTAATCACATATGGGTTCTCTGCCGTCAGGCGGATCCTCGGTTGGCCGAATTCCAAAGTCTTGGTCCGGCGTCGGTTGTTGTCGCCTTCTTCCCTGACGTCAGTGCGACAGGGGTATACAAGTAACAGCCGACGCCATGTTCGCCAGTTTCTTGCCCCAGATGTCAGGTGCCCCCAAAAGGAAGGCAATAAATAAATTATATATGATATATACAAGCAATGCAATGTTATCAAAAAAGAGTAGTTGCAAGCAAATACATCATATGAGAATAACCCAAAATAAGTTGTACGAGGAGGTGTTGGCCACTAGTCCTATACCTAGAGGGGAAGGAGTGACGGAAACCTGTACTGCAGCTGTATTAGCACTCTAACATCTACATTTATGGTAGGTACAAAACTGTACTATGTTCATCGTGCATACAGCTGCAGTAATCATATATGGGTAGAATCCCAAAGCTACGCACAGGGTGGTAGGCACTAGGTAGAACTGGGGTGAGCCAGAATACCCTGCAACACAGCAGTAGCAAAGCCTGCTCTAGTTTTGGAATATAAAGGCAGGTGGTAGTGTCTTGTGAAGGTGGTAGTGTCTTGTGAAGGTATGTACAGAACTCCAAGTGGCTGCCTCCAAGATATCTTTGGTAGGAACTCCTCTGAGGAAGGCTCAGGAGAGGTAGCTGTGGCCCCGGTGGAGTGTGGTCTGATGCCTACAGGGACAGATTTCCCATGATAGGAGTAACAAAATCATATGCAGTTGCCTATCCTTTTAGAGATTGTCTGTTTGGTAACAGACTTCCCTTGAGCTCCTACAGCATAAGACACAAAAAGTTGTTGTGATTTCCTGAAAGGCTTTGTTCTGTCCAAATAGTAACGCAGCTGTCTATGGATGTCTAAGGAATGTAGCAGCCTTTCTCCTTTGTTTTGAGGATTAGGGTAAAAGGTAGGCAAGTGTATGGCTTGATTTAAAGCTACCCTGGATACCACTTTAGGCATAAATGACAGGTTGGTTCAAAGGGAAACCCTGTCCTGATGGAAGATAAGAAAGGGCTGCACAGCCATGAGGGCTTGTAGTTCCGAAACCCTATGAGCTGAGGTAATGGCCAGAAGGAAAGCTGTTTTCCAGGACAAATATTGCAAATCTGTTGAGGCAGCTGGTTCAAAGGGAGGCAATGTTAATTTTTCTAGAATGTAATTTAGATCCCAGGCTGGCACTGGTTGTTTCCTTGGTGGTCTTATATTCTTAGCCCCTCTGAGGAATAGTCTTAAAAGTGGGTGAGAGAATAACGGTGGATCCATGTTGAATTCTGCAGAAATGGCTGAGGCATGGATTTTTATGGAGGAAAATGAAAGTCCACTGTTCAGCAGCTCAGCAAGATACTGTAATACCTGAGGCAAATTCAGTTTTCTAGGGTCCTGGCCTTTTTTCTCATTCCAAGAGCAAAACCGTTTCCATTTTGCGGAGTAGTGAAATGTAGTAGATGGCCTTCTGGCCTCCAGAATGACATCCTGAACCTCTTTGGAGAGTAGGGTCTGCTGTGGTGTTAAGGAATTTTCCATGCAGCAAGATTGAGTGTTTTCAGCTGACTGTGCAGAGTTTTGTAGCTGTGCTGAGTTAGCAGAAGAGGCATTAGAGGTAGAGGCCAGGGAGGAGTATGTGTTAGGCTCCTTAGGAGTGGGTACCAGTGCTGTCTTGGCCAGTCTGGAGCAATCAGTATCATCTTCGGTCTGTCTGTTCTTGCTTTCAAGAGCACCTTGGGTAGAAGAGGCAGAGGTGGGAAAGCGTACACTGTCCATGCTGTCCAACTGAATGAAAGGGCGTCCACCCTCCAAACCTTTGGATGAAAAGTCCTTGAACAAAACTTCCAGTTGATGGTTCCTGTGGGAGGCGAAGAAATCTATGTCTGGCCTTCCCCATGCTTGGATTATCTTTGTAAACACCTGTGGACGCAGCTTCCATTTGTGTGAATCTGTCATATTTCTGCTTGGATGGTCTGCCACCGTGTTTTCCAAACCTGGCAAGTACTGTGCTTGAAGTTCAATTTGCCATTCCAGAGCCAAGTTCCAAAGTGTCATGGCTAGTCTGCACAGGGGATATGAATGTGTTCCTCCTTGTTTGTTTATGTACCACATTACTGTGGTGTTGTCTGTTTTATCAATAATTGCCCTGGATGCAGGAGGTCCTTGAATGCTGTAATTGCATTTATTACTGCTAGCATTTCTTTTTGATTGATGTGAAGGTGCTTTTCCTTTTGGGACCATTTGCCCTGAATGCACCTGCCTGTCATGTGCGCCCCCCAGGCGTAATCTGAGGCATCTGTTGTGATGACTTGATTTGCTTGAGGCTTGCAGAATGGGAGACCTGTGTTTGTTTGACATGCTTGGGCCCACCATTGAAATTCCTTTTGCAAACATGGAATTATTGGTATTATTGTTTCCAAATTGTGGTTGTGTTGAGACCATAGGCTTTTTAGGTACCATTGAAGCTTTCTCATATGCAACTTTGCACATGGGATTAAAAGAATGCAAGATGCCATGAAGCCCAGAGCCTGCAGGATTTTCCTTGCAGTAAGCCTGGTACAATTTGCTAGTGTTTTGAAGTACTGAGTTAGTTGCCCTTGTTTTTCTGGTGTGAGATAGGCCATCTGGGTGTTTGTGTCCAAGTTGGCGCCCAGGAAAGTTATTTTCTGAGATGGTATTAGCCTGGATTTCTCTTTGTTGATTGTGTATCCCAGAGAATTCATTAACCGTGTTACATAAGCCAGATGTTCCAGAAGAGTGTGCTTGCTGTCTGCTTGGATCAGGCAGTCGTCCAAATAAGGGTAAATTTGTATCCCTTGAAGTCTGCAGTAGGCAATTACTGATGCCAGGCATTTCGTGAATACTCTGGGCGCAGTAGATAAGCCAAAGGAAAATGCAGAGAATTGATAGTGGATTGAACCTGCAAGAAAATCTTCTGCAGCTTTGTCTGATTGGGACATGCAGGTATGCCTCCTTGAGGTCCAATGTTACAGCCAAAACTCCTTGCCCAGCATGGGAAGAAGCTGCTGTAATGTGAGCATCTTGAATTTTGGTACGAGTAGAAATGTATTTAGGATGGATAAGTCCAAAATGGGTCTCCAGTTGGTTCCTTTTCTTGGTACCAGGAAAAGTCTGGAATAAAAACCTTGGCCTTGTTCGTGAGTCGGAACCTTTTGAATGGCTTTCATGTCCATGAGTTTTGTAATTTGTATTTGTGCCTCTGCCCTTTGATTGCGTGGCAGGTTTGGCATGCCTCTCATTTTTGGAAGAGTGTGAAAATGAAATCTGTAGCCTCTGTTTATTATGTCCAGGATCCATATGTCTGTTGTGATAATATGCCAATTTCCTGAAAATAGTGCCAGCTTTCCTCCCAAGGGAGCTGCCAGCTGAGATTTGCTTGGCATGAAAAGGGGGAAGTCATTGGGTTTGCTTTCTGCATTGTTGTGCACTGTCTTCGCCACCTCTTGGTGCTTGAGTTGGCCATTGCCTGCCTCTATATGATCCTTGAGATTGTCCTCTGCCCCTTGAGTGCCTGTATCTGCCTCTTTGGGGTTTGTCTGTGGCTGGAAAGGACCAGTTTTTTGTAGGCCAGTTTCTACTAAAACAAGGTGGCTGTACCTGTAGAAAAGCCTTGACAGTTTGCATAGATTTAGCTTTTTCTTCCATTTTCCGTAGTATCTCCTCAGCATTAGTACCAAATAGCACATCCTTTTGTAAAGGAGCATCTAGTAGTTTAGCTTTAACATGATCAGGCAAGCTTTGTTCTCTAAGCCAGGCATGTCTACGAATGACTGCTCCTGTAGCAGCGGCTCTACTAGAGGCCTCTAAGGCATCATAACCACATTGTAAGGTGTGTTTACCCACTTGTTCTGCACTATGCATCATATCCTGCAATTCCTTCAAATCTGGTTGTTCAGGTTGAGATATCTTGTTCCTTAATTGAGATAACAGAAACTGCTGATATTTAAGCATATGGAACTGACAATTTAAGGCCCTCATGGCTAGGGTGGTCGAGGTGTAAACCTTTTTCCCCCACCTTTCTAAGGATCTAGATTCCCTTTTGGAAGGTAGTGGGTTCTTGGCAGTAGAGGCCTTCATTCCCTTGGGGCCTTGAGAAATGGTCTCAGGTTCAGCATTATGGCTTTTGAAAAGAAATTGGTGAGAGTTAGGGACTAATACCCATCAGGTTTGACTGGTGCAGGAGGCAGGGAATCCGGATTGAGACAAGCCTCTGAGTAAACATCATCAAGTATGTCCAGGACAGGAGGAATAGCCAGAGGTCTGTGTTGAGGTAACAAAAGAAATTCCCTAAGCCTTTTCTTGGAATCAGAAAAGTCTTGGCCTTCCCAATGGAAGTGCTCCCTCAAGGTGTGCAAGGTTTCCCCAAAAGAAAAATCCTCTGAGGGAGATACAGAAGGAATGGACTGTTCTGCATCAGAATCTTCATAAGGGGAGTAAGAGTGTTCCTCCACATCAGAATGTTCTGAGAAAATGGAGCCCTGTTCAGAAGAGGGAGAGTCTTCCTCCACTCTGGGTCTCTTGTCTGGAGGGGGTTGGGAACCCCTGATATAGGAAATTAAATCCTCAGCCATTTTAAGCATCTGCTTTTTAGGCATGGGGCCTGGGGATGGGCCCTGTGCAACAGGCCTCTTGGGATGCATGGCTGATTTGGACTTGGTGAAAGCCTTAATGGAAAAGGAAGAAGAGGGTCTAAATACACCCTGGGTGGAAGTGGACCTGTCCACATTAGGAGGCTCAACACTCACAGTGGTTTTGGTGGTTGTAGTCTGAGTTAGGGCCGAGGTACCAGCGGTCTCTGGTACAGAAGACACCGCCAATGAAGTGTCGTCGGTAGTCAGGGACTGCATAGGCATCTCGCTGAGAACCGGACCACGTGCAGCCGGTTTTGGCGTGGTGTCGGTCCTTGTCCTTTCGTTTTTTGGACAAAACTGTAGTCGGAGTATCCGACGACATTTTATAATCAAAGGCATTACCAAAATAATGTTGGGTGAACTCCGCCCGATGCTTAATAGTGCGTTTATTGAAAGTAGCGCTAAAGCGACAGCCCGAGACGTCGTGGTCTGGGTCTAAACAAGGTATGCAGAGGGAATGGAAATCCTTATGCGGTATTTGCTTCCCACAAGAAATACAATTGTTAACTTTGCCTGACATCGGTCTGAGGCAAGAAAAGTTTCCCCAACGGGTATCTAATCTAAAGCATAATCTATGCATAATCTATGCATAAGTATAAGGTTAAATGTAATGTAAGTGTAATTGTTTTCAGAAAAAGTTTGGAAAAAAAGGTATTTATTAGTATATCAAAACAGTTTGTCTGTGTTCTGAAAAGAATCTATCTCTCTAGAATAAAAGCGCTAAATGATAGTGTCATCTAGTGTGCATGGTTTTTTTTAATAAAAAAACTAACCTGCAGTATATACGGTATTCCTGTGGATTGGTGCTGTGTTGGAGGCTTACACAAAGTGTGAGTTGTGTTGTGGACTTCAGGAACTTTTGTGTGAGTACTTAGCTTTAAAGAAGACTTCGGTTTCCAATTTTTCGTAAATTCAGGAGCTGGCCGACCGGCACTTGCGAACTGCTTCGGGCACCGCGCGGCAGAAAAGACTGGAGAACATGGCGTCGGCTGTTACTTGTATACCCCTGTCGCACTGACGTCAGGGAAGAAGGCGACAACAACCGACGCCGGACCAAGACTTTGGAATTCGGCCGACCGAGGGCCCACCTGACGGCAGAGAACCCATATGTGATTACTGCAGCTGTATGCACGATGAACATCAGTGAGAGGGTGCACAGGCTCAGTAAGCTCCAGAACAGACTGGGACAGACCCGAAAGTAAATTTGCCAGCGCCGATGTCTTGGAGTCTGCGCACCACTCTCTCATCATCAGAAAGGCGCCTGGAGGATAAAGTGGCGAAACTAGACTGCTGAAAAATTGGCGATCTGAGAATTGGAAAAACTAGATGAAGTTCAGCTGACCAGCTCCGAGACACAGATTCAGTTATTGGCTCCGTAACTCTTGGAACTGAAACTGATCGTTCCACATCAATAACCTCTGTCGGCACCAAAACCAGTAGAGCCAAAGTGTAGGTAGTCGATTTGACAATTTTCTCTGGCAGTTCCAACACCGAGTGAGTGGGAAACCGCCTTTTAGTAGTTTTAACAGTCTTTTTTAGGATGGAGACTTGGAACTAGAAGAGGAAGAAGCCAATTCTTCCTCAAAAGAATGCTTTAAGACACCTTTCAATAGAAGTTTGGTATTTCTCTCGAAGGTCTCTAGGACTAAAAGCATGGCAAAAGGAGCAAGACTCGAAAGTGAATAGCACCTAAGCAGTATACGCAAATAGTATGCCCATCTGTGAGGGGCATTTTTGGGACGCTCTTGATGCATTTAAATCCAGAAGGTTTGTGGTCTTTTGAGTCTTTAGACATATCAGAAACCAAATCAGTTACCAATATCAGAAACGGAAACAGGAACTACCTCTAAATAAAACGGTTAGCCCTGAGGAAACAAAACAGTTAAACAGAGGACTAGGTCCTCTAACTTAAGTGGGCCTAGCCCTGGGAAGAAAAGAACACGAGCGACAGACTGAGGGACTAGGTCCTCCAACTTAAACCGGCCTAGCCCTTGGTGAAAAATAGCTTAGAAAGAATAGAAACCAATTAGACAACGCCCAAATAGCAAAGAAACCCAAGCAATGCAGGGATACACGACAGGCTTGCGGAAGAAAGGCCAATACAAAAACAGCAGAAACAAAGCAAACAATGCCACACAAGGTCTTGGACACCAGACTGTAAACCAATACAAAGTAAGCTGAATCCAACTTTTTTAAAGCTATAAACTGAGTAACAATCAGAAAAAAATTTCACTTAGCCACAGCCAAGAAGCACATCTGAGCTCAACGAGCAGCAAACGAGATCTGGGATACATCCTTGCCACGAACCAACCACAAGACTTTGAGCTAGAGAACTGCCATGTCAGAGCAGAGGTTCGGCTTCAAACCCAAGTGCAAGAATGAAGGCGAGATAGGACTACAGAACATAGTACATTAGCCCTTCCACCAGAGTGTCTTCAAAGGCCGGGGGACGGAGGGAGGGGAGTCCAGGATAAGTGAAAATGGACAACATAGACAGAACGTTATGGTGAGTACATAACTTCTTTATCTGATGTCAATTTTCATTTCATACCTGACATATGGAGCAGAGTGCCCAGCTACTTTAGACCTTAGGAGGACTCGTGGAGGAATATTCCTGAGCACCACTGAACCAAAGGATGCTCTTCCCCTACAGACCAAATCCAATTTGTAATGGGTAATAAAGGTATAGGGAGAAGCAAAAGAAGCTGCTGCATACACATCATCCATTGAAGCTCTAAATGGGAAAACTGCTGAAAGACAGCTCCTGTAGAGCGTGCTCTAACAAGCCCAGGCACAATAATTTTCCTTCAGTCATAGATAAAGGAAATATAATCCTTAAGTCATCTAGCTAAAGTCACCTTGCTGACTGGTTTACTAAACCTAGCACTTGAAAAGGAGACAAACAGTTGGTCAGGTTTCATGTCTTTTGTCCTGTGAAGGTAAAAGCGTAATTGTCTGAACATCTAGCAAATGCAGACAGTATTCACCTCTGAAACATTTGGAAAGAATACTGTCAAATTAATCATCTGACTGATATTAGACTCTGACACTACTTTAGTTAGGAAGGCGGGATTTGTTTGTAAGGAGACTCTGTCCTTATGAAAGATCAGGTAAGGTGGTTTACATGATAAAGCTTGAATTTCTGAAATCCTTCTAGCAGAGGTTATTGCAACCACAAAAAGAAGTCATGTATTTACCATAACGTTTCATGTGAGCTGTTCATCTCGCCTTCATTCTCACTGATAGGCTTGGAGATGAGGATCGGCCAAATGCTAAAGCTAGAGGTCTTAAAACAGCTCGTGGTCTACTCCCTATCCCGTGATGCAATAGTGCTTCCCTCAGATCTTGTTTGCCCAATCATATTGATAGCCAAGGACTATAGTCATTGAAATAAGAATACCGTAGGTAAGGACAAGTATCACTAAGACTTGTTGGAACTTCCCAGTCCTCAAGACTTTAAAGGTAGGGGGTTGGTGGGTGGGACGCAAGAATGAAGGAGACATGAACAACTCACATGGAACGTTATAAGTACACAAATTCTTTATGTGAAGTTCTATCTCGCCTTCATTCTCACTGATGGGTCAGCATCCAAGCACCATCTCCTTGGGTGGCTCATGGAAGTATATTCTTCAGAGCCATAGAACCAAAGGAGGCCCTGTCCCTGGAGGCCTTATCCAATTTGAAATGAGTGATAAAAGGTATGAGGTGAGAACCATGTGGCTGCTGCACAAATGGTATCTATAGGCAGCCGTGCCAGAAAGGCTGAAGTGGAAATTGCCCTGGTTGAGTGAGCCTTGACTATATGATTCAAACGTCATCTGTCATCTGTGAGGAGTTGTATGTGAAAGAAATACAATTTGACAGCCATTTTGATAAAGTGGTTTTAACCACTGGAGTACCCTTCTTTGAATCTGAAAAGGAGACAAAGTTGATCCGATTTTCTGAAGTCCTTAGTCCTGTCTAAATAGGACCGAAGTTGCCTATGGACAGTGTGTGCAGCATGTGTTCCACTGTTTGCAAATTTGGGGAAAAAACACAGGTAATTCTATAGTCTGGTTGAGACTGGACGTCCAATAGTATCAGCAATGGGTTATTTCACACAAACTTTGAGTTGTTTTTTTACACAAATTTTTGTTAAGTGTTGAAGCTACCATCCTATATAAAAGATTCTTTTGACTTCCTGAAAAAAAAATAGAAGAAATTATTTGGACGGAAGACATGTATTTTATAACAGTAGATATAGTCAGCTTATACACGAATATACATCATTATGGCCTAAAAGCAATACAATATTTTCTGGGTAATAATCCCAGAACTCATATCAAAGAATGGTTACATTTTTGCTTAACGAACAACATATTTGAATTTGAAGGAAGCCTAACAACATATTTGAATTTGAAGGAAGCCTATATAAACAGAATAAAGGTACAGCAATGGGGGCAGCTTTTGCCCCAGTGTATGCAAACTGGATTATGGGGCTAGTGGAGAATACACACACATATAGAAGAATATTTTATGGAGGCCATGTTATAAAATATTTCAGATTCATAAATGGCCTAAAATTTCTATGTCAAGGGGGTAGTGATACGGTACCAGAATTCCTACAGTATCTTAATAAGTATGAAATTCAATTTGATGGGGCACAAGTAGGATCAGTGGTAATTTTTTTGGATATTACTTTAGAAGGAAAAACAGAGAGAATAATTAAAACTAGTATACATAGAAAATTCAACCAAGCTAATTTGATGTTGCATACTACTAGTGGTCATCCAAATCATACTTTAACTTCCATTCCTTATGTAGAATTAATGATAAAGAGATTATGTAGTGATGAAAATGAATCACGGAAGGAAGCTAAGAAAACGATAGCTATGTTTGTAAGCAGAGGCTACAAACAAGATAATTAGGCAGCTGTGCTAAAATTTATGGAATTTGAAGCAAGGAATAAAAACTTACATAATAAAAATGTAGGAAAGTATAAAAATGAAAATAAAACCAACGGATAGTTTTGTTTTTTGTTTTCAAATATACCCTTTTTTCAGACAGGTTAAATGAACTGATAAAGGGGTACTGGAAATAGGTAAAGAAGCATCACTTTCACAAATAGAATTAAGGTTTTCATTTCAAAGAGGACAGAATTTAAAGGATTTCTTGGTTCATAGTAAATATATTAAACCAAAAGAAAAGGTTACTAAAAGTTTAACAAAACTGGGAACCTTTCCTTGCGGAAAGTGTTCTATTTGCCAACATATAATAACAACTTCTGAGAATTGAAAATGAAAAAAAGTTTGAAACTCAAGGAACTCTCTCTTGCACAAGCAAGGGGATTATCTATGCTATAGGATGCTCGTGCAAAAATTATTATACAGGTGAGACCAAAAGAAGCCTAAGTGAAAGAATAAAAGAACATGTTAGGGACATTAAGAAAAATAAAGTTATAAGTCCCATAGCAGAGCATTTTAATAAAGTACATCTAGGAGACATTAAGAACTTAAAAGTAACAGTTGTAGAGCAGGTCTCACAATATTTTGTTAGCGATGAAATGTTAAAACATTTACTTAGAAAAAAATACATTTTTATCATTAAATATAACACTTTACAACCTAACGGTTTGAATAAGGATGTAATTGGCAAAGTTTTATTTAGTAATGTTTTAGCTTTAAGAAAAAGTTTTCTTGACGTTTAGCTAATTGAATGCAATTGATTACGCTTGTGTGTATAAAATTAAGTCCTGTAGAAAAATAATTTTACTCTGTAAAGGCTGGTTGCGGCCGAGGCGCCAAGAGATTTTACACTTTGGAATAAAAAAATGTCTGGTGAACAGAAGAAATAGATACCACTGGTCTTTTTTCATTACTGTGGTTTTAAGGATTTTTTGTTCTTGTGGTTTCATACAGGTAATTCTATAGTCTGGTTGAGATTCGTTTCAGAACAAACCTTAGGTAGGAATGAAGGATTTGTTCTCATTGTTACTCTATCATTATGAAAAATCAAGTATGGAGCTTTGATGGATAAGGCATGTAGTTCCGAAATTTGAGCGAAGTAATAGCTTCCAAGAAAATGGTCTTCCATGATAGGTATTTCAAATCACAAGATGATGCAGGTTCAAAAGGGGGTAAAATGATCCATGGGAGCACAAAATTGAGATTCCATGGAGCAGATTAGGTTCTAATAGGTGGTCTCAAGTGAATAGAACCCTTAGGAAATGCTTTAGAAAGTCTATGTGACATGATGGGAGTCTGTTGATCAATAAGAAAATTAGAGATTGCTGCCAACTGAACTCTATGGGTTGCTGCAGCCACTCCTTCATGAAACAGTTTAGTCAAACTCTAGAATGGAAGAAGTCAAAGCCATATATGGATCAACATTATTTTGACACCCATATGGAAAATCTTTTCTACTTGCCATGGTACAGTTTCCAAGGATGTCCTGCGCTGAAGGTGAAAAATTGTGAAACCTGGCTATTCGTGGAACTGGAGCAGCCAAGCGGTCAATTTTAGGGTATAAATTGCAGGATGAAGAACCCCTGATGAATGTATCAGAAGATCTGGAACTGGTTCCAGGATCCATGGTTCTTCCAGTAGATGAGGGTGCAGAAAGGGGAAACAAATTTGACGAGGCAAGTAAGGGGCTATCAAATTAATGGTCCTTCCCAGAGTGTTGGCTTTCTGTAAAAGCTTGGATATCAGAGGAAACGGGGGAAAAGCATAAGTAAGTCCCGGGGGTCAACGGTGTACAACTGCATCCCTCTGGGCATCTCCCAAGCTGGGGATCAGGACAAAGTAGTTGCTGCATTTGGTGCTGGCCGGGGATGCAAAGCCGACACAGCAAGGCTAGTGCCATCTGCAGAATATCCTTTCTGCTACTTCTTTCAGGGACCACTCATGAGGAGACAGTATTGCTCTGCTCAACTTGTATGCTATCACATTGGACCCCCCCCCCCCAGAATGTGCGTTGCTATCAGAAAGCACTGGGTGGATATTGCCCACTGCCATAATCTCAAGGCCTCTCGACATAAGGGGTATGATCTGGCTCCTCCCTGTTTATGTACCAAACTACTGACATACTGTCAAGTCTGCATCGCAATAGTCCCTAGAGGTAGAAAGCTTTAAAAGGACTGCAACGCTAGAAGTACCACTCTCATCTCTAGAACACTGATATGCAGATGAGCCTCGTGATCCTCCCATGTGCCTTGGGCTGTCCTTCCCTGAAACCCCCCCCCCCAATCAGGGAGGCGTCCTTGGAAGAACAAAGGGACGTCCTATTGTCACTTGAGGAGAGGTTAGCCACCAAAGATGATCCCTCTTGCATGACTTATGTGGTGAGACATTGGAAGTTCCTGATAAGACCATTGTGCGAAAGCTAGCTATTGGAGTATCCGCATGTGCATTCAGCCTAATGGAATAGCAATGATGGCTGCTGCCATGGTCCCTAGTAATTTGAGCACTACTGAAACTGGGGCTCTCTGTTTGGGGATGAGATTCAGAATTTGTTGAAGGTTCACAACTCTTTCCATTGGAAGTTTTATGGTCATGGAAACTGTGTCGAGATCTGCTTCAATAAAGACTTATGTCTGGATGGCTGTAAAGCAGATTTGTCCCAGTTTACAGTAATCCCCAAATGACTGCAAAGATCTAAGGTAGTCTCCCTTGTGCGTTTAAGTTGATGCTTGGTGGTGGTGATGAGGAGCCAGTTGTCTAAATATGGAACACCTGGAATCCTAATTGCCGCAGGTGAGCTGTGACTACTGCCATGCATTTGGTAAATACTCTGGAGGCTGTAGTGAGACCAAAGTGCAGAGCTCGAAACTGAAAGTGACTGGCTCCCAGCCGAAAGCGGAGATGATCCCTGGATGGTCTGGCCATTTTTATATGGTAGTTTCATTCTGGAGATCTACTGAGCATGTCCAATTGTCTTTTCCTGGAAAAGGAAGTATAGACTGTAGTGTGACCATCACAAACTGTTTTCTTGAAAGATTTGTTCAACCTGCTGAGATCCAAAATTGGTCTCCAGTCCCCAGTTTTCTTTGGCACTAAAAAGAACTGAGTAAGTTTCAGATCCTCTCTGATCTGCTGGGACTGGTTGGATGACTCTCTAGCAACCTCGATCTCTATGGTTGCCTGTTCCCAGTGATTGGATGGAAATAATTTTTTTCACAGGGGGTGGAAGGGTAGTAAAGGGAATAGTGTATCCTCTGGATATTATGCTTTGTACCCACCGATCTTTTGTGATTTTTAGCCAGGTGCCTGGGTACAAAGATAAGCATCCATCGACTGCCTCCAGAGATGGACAGACAGGCCTCCTATCAGGAGCTGGTAGGTCTTGCCAAAGAACTGATCCCTGTCACCCTGACTTTGTGAGCCCCCTCTGCCGTGTAGATGGTGTCTCCCATTATTGACCCCTCCTCTGCCCCTAGAGGGGGGTTTCACTGCATGTGTCAAAGAAAGCTCCCTGAGCTTTACGAAACAGTAAGTTATGTACTCACCATAACGATCGATGTATGTGGTCCATCTCACCTACATTCCTTACTCATGGGTTCGGTACAGAGAATCGGGCTCAGACGGCCAAATTTTCTAGCACAAAGTCTCTAATTGGCTGGGCTAACCCGGTATCCCAGGATGCACCTCGCCCTAGCCCCAGATCTTGCTTGCAATCATAACCATCATAACACTCATAACCCATACTCTAACACTGGAAAAATCCCAGCCAGATAAGGGAACAGAATCACTGACCTTGAAGGGTCCACGGAGCCAAAATTCTTCCAATTCCTCTAGGAAGGGAGCAGGTGGGAGGGTACGTAGGAATGTAGGCGAGATGGGCCACATATATCGATCGTTATGGTGAGTATATAACTAACTGATGTTATGTGGTCCTATCTCGCCTACATTCCTTACTCATGGGACAGCGTCCCCAGCACCTCTATCCTGGGAGGCTCATAAGATGATACTCCTGAGAACAGTGGAACGCCCGGCCACTAGAAGCCACATCTAGCTTGTAATGTGTAATAAAAGTGTTGGGAGAAGCCCAAGTGGCCGCAGCACAAATATCATCCAAGGAAAGCCTAGCATGGAAAGCTACCGATGTGGACATAGCCCTGGCAGAATGAGTCTTGACAGAAAAGGGTAAAGTTCTGTCTGCTGACGAGTAGATGAATGAAATACAATCTTTGATCCACTTAGAAATAGTGCACTTGGAAATAGGACAATCTGCTCTATTCTCTGAAAATGACACAGTTGATCAGATTTCCTAACATGCGTAGTCCTATGCAAGTAAAACCTCAGTTGTCTGTGCACAACCAGCTGATGAAACCTGAACTCTGCTTTATTGGAAAAGTTCGGAAAAAACACTGGTAGCTCAATAGATTGATGGAGATTGACCGTGGATGATACCTTCAGAAGAAAGGACGGGTTAAGCCTTAGGGAGACTCTGTCCTTGTGAAAGATCAAATATGGAGGTTTAATGGACAAGGCTTGAAGTTCTGATACCCTCCTAGCCGATGTAATGGCTATCAGAAAAGCAGTCTTCCAAGATAAAAATTTTAAGTTGCAAGTGGCAGCCGGTTCAAAGGGTGGTGACGCAATAGCTTAAAGCACAAGGTTCAGGTCCCATGGCAGTACAGGTTCAGAGACTGGAGGACGAAGTAACCAAGCGCCTTTTAGAAAGGCTTTACAGAGTTTGTGGCCCATAAGAGAGGGCTCATAAGATGTGTGAAAATTGGAAATTGTGGCCAACTGTACTTTACTGGTAGTGGGCGTGGAGCCCTGACGGAACAGCATGGCTAAAGAATCTAAGACAGACGGAATAGGGGCTGTGAAGGGGTCCAAACCTTGGGCCTGAGCCCAAATGGAGAATCTCCACCATTTGCTGGAATAAATCTTCCTGGTGGAAGACTTTGAGAAGACGAGATGTGCACCACCTCAGGTGAAAAGGAATGTCGCCTGACTAGGGACGGAATTGGAGCAGCCAGGCTGTCAACCTGAGTGTTCACAGGGATGGATGAAGTTGTCCTGACATGTGAATCAGGAGGTCCGGCACTGGGTCCAAAGTCCACGGACCGTCCAGTGCGCACCGTTGAAGAAAAGGGAAACGTACTTGTCGAGGCCAGTGTGGGGCAATAAGGATCATCCTGATGCCCAAGGATATGGATTTCTGTATCACTCTTGGTAACAGAGGAAACTGAGGGAAAGCGCAGACCAGACCAGAGGGCCAGTCGTGAGCCAGAGTGTCCCTGGATGATTCCCCCTGTGAGGGGATCAGAGTGAAGTACTTGCTGCATTTGGCATTGAGGGGGCTGGCAAAAAGATCGCAGCAAGGCTGACCCCACCTTTTGAAGATCTGAACCGCCACTCGGTTGTTCGGGGACCACTCATGAGGCATCAGAATAGCTCTGCTTAGCCTGTCCGCTATCACGTTGGACTTCCCCGGAATGTGCGTTGCCACTAAAAACCTTTGGGAAGACACTGCCCACTGCCACACTCGCATGGCCTCTCTGCAGAGGGGATAAGATTTGGTTCCCCCCTGCTTGCTCAGGTACCACACTATGGACATGTTGTCCGAGTGAACTGCAATCGTTCCTAGAGGTAGAGTCCTGGAGTGCTCGCAACGCCAGAAGCACCGTTCTCATCTCCAGAACATTGATGTGCAAGTGTACCTCGTGGTCTTGCCAGGTACCTTGGACCGTTTTGCCTAGATAATGCCGCCCCACACCCCATCTGGGTGGTGTCAGTGGTCACTGGAGACATAGGAACCAAGCTCCTTCCTCTGTCCAGATTGGAGAAGCGTAGCCACCAGAGGAGGTCCTGTTTGTATCGCTCAGTGAGAAGCATAAAGTGGGAAAGAGGAAACTCTTGAAAGGACCACTGAACCAACAGGAGCCACTGTATGATCCGCATGTGTAACCTGGCCAGAGGTACCAGCATGATGGTGGAGGCCATGGATCCCAAGAGCTGAAGAACTAACCCGGCCTGAACTCTTCTGAGGGGCAACATTGTATGGATCTGAGACTGCAACACCCTTATCCTGTCCTGTGGCAGAAAGGCGCGCATTTGAATAGTCTAGCTCTGCGCCTATAAAAACAACATGCTGTGAGGGCTGCAAGGCAGACTTTTCCCAGTTCAAAGCAATTCCTAGACATTGGCAAAGTGAGATGGTCGTCTCCCTGGCTTGAACGAGCAGATGCCTGGTGGGGGCGGCGAAAAGCCAGTCATCCAGATACGTAAACACCTGGAATCCTACACGTCTCAGTGAGCTGTCACCACTGCCAAACACTTGGTAAACACCCTGGGGGCTGTGGTAAGACCAAAGGGCAGGGCACAAAACTGGAAGTGACTGGCTCCTAGCCGGAAGCGTAAATGACTCCTGGATGCCTTCTCCATTTTGATGTGGTAGTAGGCATCCTTGAGATCGATGGAGCACACCCATACTTGCTCCAGCAGTGGAAAAATGGACTGAAGTGTGACCATTCGGAACTTGGACTTCAGAACGTAGCGATCAGTCGACTGAGATCCAGAATTGGTTTCAGGTCCCCCTGTCCTTTTCGGCACCAAAAAATGAGTCGTAAGTTCCTGATCAGACATGGTCTGAGGGGACTGGTTGGATGACTCCTTTCTCTAGCAGCTTTGCAACTTCTAGTGCTGCTTGATCCCGTTGACTGGGTGTGACGTCCGGGATCCTTCTGACTGGAGGGGGTGTCGACACAAAGCGAATAGTGTAACCTCCGGTAACTATTCGGAGCACCCAAAGATCCTTGGTGATGCTTTCCCAGGCTTCTAGATGCAACGAAATTCAGCCCCCGACTGGCTCCGAAATAGCACAGTCGGGCAACACCTCAGGAATGCTGGAAGGAAGAACCGCGAAAGGAATCGTGGTCTCCCGAGTTACAGGAGCCTCCTCTGCCTCTAGGGCGGCGTCTCCATAATAATTAACCCCCCTCTGCCTCTGGAGGGGGACTCACCCTGAACCGTGGGAAAGGACCTCAGACTTTTTGAACCACATTTTGCCCTCCTCTGAGCCTTGGGATAAGGCCTAGAAGGGAGAAAAAAAACGGGCCCCTATGGCAGATAGGGTCTTTCCCTCCTGTTCATATCTGGTGAGGGTGTCTTTCACTTTGAGTCCAAAGAGAGAGGACCCATCAAAGGGGGCGTCAGTGAAGGAAGACTTAAAGGCCTCCGTGAAATGACACAGGCGCATCCAGACTTGCCTTCTGAGAGCTAAGCCCGAGCTATCTGCTCTACTCGCCCCTTCGGCTGCATAAGATAGAAGCCTCATGGACGAGTTGACAATGGACCCTAGGGTAGACAACTGAGCGTTAACAGTCTCCGCTACCGCCTCAGGCATGTTATCCGTCAGAGTATCTCCTAGCTCCTTCAGGAAATCTCTATGGAGCAGAGTGAAATGACAGAGGTAATTCAATGACCGCAAGGTAAAGGTCGCCGAAGACAGGGTATGCTTCCCATACCGGTCCATACTCCTGGGCTCCTTGTTAGAAGGGTGGACCGAAGAAGAAGCTTCTGCAACTTCCTGCTGAGTGGCTGCCACCACCACCAAGGCATCTACCGGAACCCCTTTGGTAAGAAACTCTTTGCCCGGGGGTGCAGACAAGAACTTGTTTAGACGTCTGGGCAACGGTTCCACGGAATCAGGGTTCTCCCACACCCTTCGACAAATAAAGTCCAGGAGTTCGAAGGGTGGAGACACCCAGGAGGCGGAGGGTTGAGCTCTGAAGATCTTGAATACAGACTCCTCCTCAGAGGGTTTTTTGGAGGGCCAGTCACCTCTCTGTCTCAAAATCTCCAGGATGTCGGAGAAAGAGACATTAGAGGACGACTTGGGGGACCCCTCTGATTCCTCGAGGTCGGTATCGGAAGTGAGTGACTCGTCCTGGGAGTCGATGTGCTTCCTCTTGCACGACTTCTTACTGGGAGGCTCCTCAGGAACCGACTGAGGGGCCCTCAGAAATTAGGGGACCGCTCAAGGGGGTATCCCCAGACCTTTGGGCTCCGCCGTCCATGGAGAGGGGGGCATCAGAGGCTCTAGCCGGGGTGTAAGGGGACAGAGTGACCGATCTAGGTGATGAACCTGAAGACCTGGTCAGGGCACTCCTCATGGCCTCAAAGGCCGGTCCCTCCGAATCAGAGGACCGACCAGTCTCAGACCACGGAGTAGAGATTCCCCGAGCCGAAGCACCGAGAGGGAGGCTTGGAACTGACAGGAGTCCCGAGGTATCCCCCTCGAGTCCGACTGAAGAAACCAGAGTGCCAAAATCAGAGGACGGAGCCGACCTGGTTGGAGCTGAAGCTCTGAGAGGAACACTCCAGCTCAGACGACACATGGGTGTTCGGAGGAGGAATCATCGGTACAAGAATGGGCACCAGCTCCGGAGCCGAAAACAGTTTTGCTAACACCGGCGACTGTAGGAGCCTCTGGACCACCCTATCCACATCCAAATCAGACAGCCTAGAGGATATGGAAGAAATGGAAGGAGATCTAGATCTCCCGACTGGAGACTCATGCGGGACACTGGGTGAGCTGCTCTGAAGGGGTTCCAATAGTATCGGAGCCGAGGTAGACTCCAGTATAACAAGATACCTCCTGCGGCCCCGAGGACAATGGAGCCGAGGAGGTAGTATCCATTTCAGAGTCCTTCTCCTTCGGCCCTGAGGACAGTGGAGCAGAGGATGTAGTATCCATTTCAGAGACCTTCTCCTTCGGCCCCGAGGACAGTGGAGCCGTGGAGGAAGTATCCAATTTGCAAACCTTCTCTGATGGCTCCGAAGAAGCAGACTGAGCTGGAGATCTTTTCTTGGCCTTAGGAGGCTTATACTTGGTACTAGAAGGCGGGGACGACTCCAAGGCCTCCTCAAAGGAGGGCTTGATCAGACCCTTCAAAATCAGTTTATTTTTACATTCCTGCAGTACCCTAGGGCTAAAAACATGACAAACTGCAGGACTCTTGCAAGTGAATAGCCCCAACACAATACACACAGATAGAGTGCCCATCTGTAATGGGCATTTTATAGCCACATTTCGTACACTTCTTAAACCCAGAGGGTTTATGTTCCTTCAGTTCTTACAACATGGCAAGCAACCGAGCCACACACAACAGACAGGGTCAAACACTAAGGGAGGGCTGGAAACCAACAATCACTTAAGTGGACAAGGAAACTCTTAACTTAAACGCTTCCTAAAAGGGAGTTAACCACTAACACAACAGCACAATCAAAACAAGGGAACACACTGGAGAGGACTAGGTCCTCTAACTTAAACGGGCCTAGCCTGTGAAAACAGTAGGGATACCACAAACAACTAAACTCTCAAAACCGCACGCAACAATTAAAGTACAAAGAATAGCTATGAAAATAGCTTTTGTCAAAAAGGAAACTGCTAAAATACTAAAAGTATTTTAAAAGGGTACTTGGCCATAGCCAAGCGAGACCACGTCCTAACTCTACGAGTGGCAAACGAGATCTGGGGCTAGGGAGAGGTGCATCCTGGGATACCAGGTTAGCCCAGCCAATTAGAGACTTCGTGCTAGAAAGATTTGGCAGAGTCGGAGCCGATTCTCGGCTCCAAACCCATGAGTAAGGAATGTAGGCGAGATAGGACCACATAACATCCATATTTTTCCACTTTTCCGACCTTTAGGATAAGGTCTGGTAGGGGTGGAAAAACAGACTCCTATGGCAGACAGTGTCTTTACATCTTGCTCACACCTGGTAAGAGTTTTCTTTACTTTTGTTCAAAAAGTGATGAACCATCAAACGGGGTGTTCATAAAGGATGACTTGTAGGACTCCGCAAAGGAACACAAGTGCATCCAGGAGCGTCTCCTAAGAGCAATTCCTGTACCCACCTGCCCTACTTGTTCCATCAGCTGCATATGAAATTAGACGCATGGAAGAGTTTATAAGGGAATTTAGGGTAGCAAGCTGGGAGGTTACCTTATCTGAAACCCTCACAGCTACCGCACCCTGTAGAGCATCTCCTAACTCCTTAAGGAGATCTCTGTGTAGTCTGGTGAAATATGTGATAGTTCAGGGATCGAAGTGTAAAGGCTGCTGAACTAAACACACGCTTTCCGTATCTGTCCATGACCCTAGAATCTCTATTACGAGGATGAACAGATGTGGAAGTCTCCGATAGCTCCTTATTGGTGGCCGCCGCCACCACCATAACATCAATGGATAGTCCTTTGGAAAGGAAAGCCTTGTTCTGAGGTGACGTTATAATTTATTCGGCCTCCGAGGGACTGGTTCTGTGGAATCTGGGGACTCCCACGCCTTTCGAGAGAGAAGATCCATCAACTCATCGAAGGGCAGAGTTACCAAAGAGGTGGAGGGCTGAGACCCGAAAGCCTTCAGGAGTACTGACTCATCAATAGGGTTAAGGGGATTCCAGCCACCACTCTGTTTTAGGATTTCTAAGATATCACCAAAAGAGAGGTCTTCAGAGGGGGACCCTTCTGACTCATCTAAGTCAGTATCTTATGTGATGGATTCCTGTGGGGAATCCAGATGCTTCCTC
This sequence comes from Protopterus annectens, assembly GCF_019279795.1. NCBI lineage: Eukaryota > Metazoa > Chordata > Ceratodontiformes > Protopteridae > Protopterus > Protopterus annectens. Next base: position 391,269,337 of record NC_056736.1, read on the forward strand.
TTGCAAGTTCTCTTCCTGGGAACCTTCTTAGAGGAAGCTTCTGGGGAGGTCCCAGAAAAAAAGGGCTCACCCGATGGTGGGGACCTGAGACTCCGGGTCTCTACGCTTTTGAGGGATCAGTGAAGCAGAGATAGACGCAGGAACTTTAGGGGAGGAGATTGCCTGTGTCGATGATGTGGGTGCCTGAGGGGAAAACTCTCCTCATAGCTTAGACAGCCCCGTGGCTTTGGCCTAGAGAGACTCATGGATCCGTAGAAACAGGCAGTCTCTGCGGCGCCAAAACCATGGGCTCCGAGCCCAAGGTAGGTGCCGAGCTCACCCAAGCAGAGGACCTGAGAAGATAAGTCGGCACCAAAGGATCAGTATGACTATTCTCCCAGGACCTGACTGGTGAATGTCAGCTCCTAGACTAAGGTAGGCACCTAAGAGGTCAGAACCTAAAGTCCAATGGGTGTCGGCTCCAATGGTTCCACAATCGGGTCTGAACACTCAAGTCTCCAAAACTTCGGGTCAAATCAGAGGAGGAACTGCAGAAACGGGTTGAGTCTGGGTTGGTTCTGAAGCCCTAAGGGTTGGACTCGACAGAATTTTTGCTAGTGACTGTGACTGCAGAAGTCTCTGTACCACTTGATCCACATCCTTATCAGACAGTCTTGAGGACCAGAAAGCAATAGATGATGTCTCAGACTGGAGAACAGGAGATTTTTAAAGTGGGAGTTACTGCCGCCAATGCTGGGGACCGGCTCCTACTGACAATTACCTCCGGCTCCATAGGCCTAGGAACCGAGGTGGCAGTCTTACTCTAGTTAGATGTGGAAGCCGATGAGCCCTACTTCGGCTCCGACCTTGACAATTAACTTGTAGAACTTGTCCTTGTCCAAGGCTTTTTGAAAGGAGAATTTCAGGAGACCTCTTGCTGTTAGTTTGCTCTTGTGTTCATGAAGAACTCAAGAGCTAAAGGAGTGACAGATGGCACAATTTTCCTGCAGGTGAAGCTCACCTAAACAATAAACACAATTTGTATGCCCATCTGAGACTGATTTTTGTCCGCATTTCGGACATTTCTTAAATCCAGACTTAACTTTTTCAGACATCTCTCCAACTAAGATACCCAAAGCAGAAAACTGTAGCTCTATAAAAAGAAATATATATGTACAACACACAGCACAAAGATTTTATATATATATATATATATATATATATATATATATATATATATATATATATATATAGATAGATATAATAGAAAGGGGTCCAAGACTATGAAAAGGCACATCAAGTTAACAATTATACAACCCTAATAAAACCCGCAGGGTTGAATAAGCAGTAACGGCGAAAACAGAAGTAATGCCCCAACAAAAAAACGGGCTACTAATATAGCAGAAAGGATAGGGAGCAAAGTTATCCAATTAAGCTATCTAATCTAACTAAATAGTGTCACTACCTATAAATAGGCCTAGAAAAAAACTACCTCAAGAAAAGAAGAAAGCACTCTATTACTAACAAAAGAGACAAGCGTCTCAAATAGCTAACTAAATGTAATAACTAACAAGATATTTATCTAGAAAAATTCAAAGGCTATCCAATACTGGCCAGAGCTGTTCGACGAACACCCGATCTGTTGCAGCAGCAAACAAGATCTGGGGGAAGCACTATTACATCATGGGATAGGGAGCAGGCCATGAGCTGTTTGAAGACCTTGAGCTTTAGCATTTGGCAGAGTTGGAGCAGAGGATTGGCTCCAAACGCATCAGTCAGAATGAACTTCAGATACGTTTTCCATGACATCACAGTCTGCAGGTGGTTCAAAGGGAGAATGTACAATAGTTTGCAACACTAGGTTTACATGTCAAGGTGGGGCAGGATTTTCGAAAGGAAGTTACAGCAATTGCCCTTTTTAGAAACTTAGAATCTATGAGAAGCCAAGGAACGTCTCAAACCATCATAGAAATTTGAAATTGCTGCTAGCTGTATTCTGACTGTAGAAGGAGAAGCTCCTGCATTGAAAAGAGAGGCTAAGAACTCTTAAAATATTAAGAATAGAAGCAAAAAAGGACTATCCCTTTCATGTGCCCAAATGGAAAATTCTTTCCATTTGCTATTATATAGTTTCCATGTGGAAGGTTTATGAAGAGGGGAAAATTTGGCATACTGGTGAAGAAAGCTGAAGACACTGGGCCACTAGTGGAACTGGAGGAAGCGTGCTATCACAGCTTGAAGTTCAGAATGTCTGGGTGAACTAGCCAATTTGGATGGAATGGAAGGCCTGGAGCAGAGTCGACGGTCAATGAACTAGATAAGGCCGAAGAAGAGGAACCATACCTGTTGTGGCCAAAATGGAGTGATAAGGATTACTTTGCCTTTCTGAGTGCTTTCTGTAAGAATTTTGGGATTAGAGGTATTGGGAGAAAACCATACAAGAGACCAGATGCGAAGTGTGGAGAAGTGCGACTCTCTGACTTACCCAAGGGAGAACCAGGGCAAAGCAGTTGCTGGTCTCTTGGGGATAGGTTCAGAATCTGAAACGCCTGCTGAGAAATCAACTGGATTAGTTTGTCAGCAGGCAG
>NC_056736.1:391274403-391286903 GCF_019279795.1 Protopterus annectens
ACCACCTTAGGCATAAAGGAAGGATTGGTCCTGAGGGACACCCTGTCTGGGTAAAATATAATAAAAGGATCCACAGCCATGAGGGCCTGTAGTTCTGAAACCCTTCTTGCTGAAGTAAAGCGGTTTTCCATGATAAAAACTTTATATCTGCAGTAGCAGCTGGTTCAAATGGAGGCAGGGTGAGCTTTTCCAACACATAATTGAGGTCCCATGCAGGAATTGAACTTCTGGGAGGCCTTACATTTTTGGCCCCTTTAAGATACCGTTTTAGCAAAGGATGACAAAAGATCGGTGGCTCTGTGTTGCAATGAGCCGAGATGGCAGAGGCATGGATTTTTATTGATGAAAAAGATAGGCCCTTGTCAAGCATCTTAGTCAAGTATTGTAAAATTTGAGGACTATTTGGCTTTGCTGTGTCTGTTCCTTGTGCTTGGTTCCAAGCACAGAATCTCTTCCATTTATCAGCATAAGATTTTCTAGTACTAGGCCTTCTGGCTTCCAAAATGACATCCATTACAGATTTACTGAGAGAGGTGTTTCAATAACTACACGATCAGCCATGCTGCCAGGTTCAGAGTTTGGAGCGGATTGTGGAGGATTTGATTGTTCTGCTGAGACAGTAGATGAGGTATTTGAGGCAAGTACCAAGGAGGGAAAGTTGAGACATATTCCTTAGGATTGGGTACCAGTGCTGGCGAGGCCAGTCCGGGGCAATTAGAATCATTTTTGTTTTTTCCTGTCTGACCGTTAGTAGAACCTTGGGAAGAAGAGGCAGAGGAGGAAAGGCGTAGACTGATAGGTTTTTCCAACTGAAGGATAGGGCATCCACTTTCCATGCTTGTCTGTGATAAGTCCTTGTGCAGAATTTGTCCAGTTGATAATTCTGGGGAGAGGCAAATAGATCCATGTCCTGACTCACCCATTTCTTTGTTATCATGCTGAAGACTTGTGGATCTAGTTTCCACTCGTGAGGGTCCATAATGTTTCTGCTTAGGTCGTCTGCCAGAGTATTTTGTTTTCCTGGCAGGAATTGAGCTTGAAGATGTACTTGGCAAGTCAAGGCTGTGTCCCACAATGCCATGGCTAATCTGCAAAGGGGGTAGGAATGTGTACCCCCTGCTTATGTACCACATAACCGTGGTGTTGTCAGTCTATCATTAGTCCTGGATGAAATAAGTCCTTGAAAGCTGTCAGGGCATTCTGAACAGCTAACATCTGTTTCTGGTTGATATGCAGATGCATTTGTTTTGGGCTCCATATGCCCTGAATGCATCTCCCCGCCAGGTGGGCCCCCTAAGCATAGTCTGATGCGTCTGTAGTTAGGGTTTGGTTGGCAGGGTGTAGAGTGAAAAATCGTCCCATGTTCTGGTGACATGTCTCTGTCCACCAAAGAAACTCCTGTTGTAGGCAGGGAATGAGAGGAATAGTTTCCAGACTGTGACAATGTTGACTCCATAAACTTTTTAGGTACCACTGTAGTTTCCTCATATGCAGTCTTGCATATGGAATCAGTAGAATGCAGGATGCCATGAACCCCAAAGCCTGCAGAATTTGTTTTGCAGATAACTGGGTTTTTTTGCCATCTGTTTGAAGTAAATAGTCAGTTGCCTTTGTCTGGCGTAAGGTAAGCCATCTGGGCAGTTGTATTCAAGCTTGCACCCAGGAATGTAATCTTTTGAGGGGGTACCAGTTGTGATTTCTTTTAGTTTGTGTACCCTAGGCATGTTAGAAGCCTTTTCACAAACGCCAGATGTTGAAGAATGTCCTTGTTTTCTGCTCGAGACAGTCGTCCAAGTAAGGATAGATTTGTATACTACTTTGTCTGCAAAATGCAATTACTGGTGCCAGGCACTTTGTAAAGACCCTGGGCGCAGTAGATGAGCCAAAGGGCAGTGCAGAGGATTGGTAATGCATAACACCAGCCTTGAAACAGAGGCATCTTCTGCACGATTTCCTTATTGGGATATGCAGCTATACCTCTTAAGTAGAGTCACTAGTCAAGTGTTCTTGCCCAGCATAGGCAGAAGCTGCTGCAAAGTTAGCATTTTGAATTTTGGTATGTCCAAGAAAGTGTTCAAAATCGATAAATCCAGTATTGGGCGCCAGGCATGGTCTTGTCTGGGTACCAAGAACAGTAGAGTAAAACCCTTGTCCTTTTTCCTGTTCTGGTACTGGCTGAACAGCTCCCATATCCATGAGGGATGTAACTTGTTTCTGTGCCTCTGCCCATTGATTTTGTGGCAGATCTGGCCAACTGTTTGGAATTGGCAAGGTATGGAAATGAAATCTGTATCCCTGGGACACTGTTTAATACCCACTTGTCCTGGGTTATTAACTGCCAATTTTGAGCATGAAGTGCTAGTTTTCCCCCCAAGGGGGCTGCCAAAAGATAAGTGCTTGGTGATGGCAGAGGGAAGTCATCGAGACTGTTCAGTGTAGGGTTGTGCTTTATTTCCTCCAGATTTGGAGGTAGAGGCACCCCATTGCTTTGACCTGTAAGAATTCTGTGATTAGTATCTAGAGCCCTTTGAGCACCTGGAATTGCCCCGTGAAGCTCTGTCGGACACAGGAAAGGACCAATATTTTGTAGGTCAGTGTCTACTGAATTTTGGTGGCTGCACTTGTAAAAAGTCTTTTACAGTTTGCATAGACTTGGCTTTGTCTTTCATTTTCTTTAAAACCTCTTCTGCCTTATTACCAGAGTATCATGCTGTAAAAGTTGCATCCAACAATTTAGCTTTAACATGATCAGGCAAATTTTGCTCCTTGAGCCAGGCATGCCTTCAAATCACAGATCCAGTAACTGCGGCCCTGCAGGAGGCCTCCAAGGAATCAAAACCACATTACAAAGTATGCTTTTCCAACCTGTTCTGTTGCATGCAATAATTCCTGTAAATCTTTATTTTCCACACATTCAGAAATCATCATTTTGTGTTTCAATAATCCCATAACATGCTGTTGATATTTAAGCATATGAAACTGGCAGTTTAAGGCCCTAATTGCCAAGGCTGCAGATGTATAAACCTCCTTTCCCCACCTATCAGCACCCTGGAATCTATCAGAGTGGGTAAGATTCTTAGCTGTTGAGGCCTTTACACCTTTGGGACCCTGTGAGATAGTTTCAGGGTCAGCAGCAGGGTTTTTGAATAAAAATTTGTGAGAGTCAGGAACCCTGTAATATCTGTCTGGCTTGCCAGGAGCCGGAGGCAAGGAATCTGGAGTTGTGCTTGATTCCGAAAACACAACAATGTCTAATACAGGAGAGGTATGGCCAAAGGCCTATGCTGAGGGAGAAGGAAATCCCTAAGCCTGTTTTTTGATTCTGAGAAATTTTTACTCTCCCAATGAAAAAGTTCCTTCAAAGTATGCAAGGTTTCTCCAAAGGAATAATCTTCAGGAGGAGAAGCAGATGGGATGGATTCCTCTTCATCTGAATCCTCATAGGGTGGTATAGAAAATTCCTGATCAGAAGAGGAATCAGAAGAAATAGAAACCTGATCTGAAGATTCATAATGAGTGTCTTGACTAGGCCTCTTATCAGAGGGGGTTGGGAACCCCTGATCAAGGTAATTAAGTCTCCAGCCATTTTGATCATCTGCTTTTTGGGCAAAGAGGCCTGAGCACGTGGCTCATGCATCGGTTTTTTAGCCTTAGAAGTTGCTTTTGCCTTGGTTTTTGAAGCTGGTGTCGGTTTTATATAGAAATGATGAGGCCTGAAGACACCCTGAGAAGCCGGTGCCTGCTCAGCGGCTCCGGACACATCCGAGGGAGACACATCCGCGGGTACAATACTTTGAAAATCCCAAGGGGTGCCGGACTCCACATGGGTCTCGGCAGAGGCCTGCGACTCGAAAGTAGTGGGTATCAGGGGCTGCGAAAGCACCTCACTGAGTACTGGCGACTGGCTTAGGAGAAGCTTCGTCGGTTTTGGACCTCGACAGTCTGTCTCTATCCTTTTCTTTGCATTTTTTGTGAACTCCGGTAGTCGGATTGCTATCCGACGACATTTCAGGGTAGTTAAATCTGTTTCCAAAATATTTTGAAGCAAAGATATACAGATGCTTAATAGTGCATTGGTTAAATCTAGCACAAAACCGACAGCAAGGCACGTTATGATCTGGGCCCTAGGCAAGGAATACAGTACAAATGAAAATCCTTGAGGTATTTGCTTCCCACAAGTAATGCAATTATTAACTCTTACTGACATAGGTATGGAGCAAGAAAAAGTTTCCCCAACTGGGTACTTAGCTTTAATTGAAGACTTTGGTTCTGAAAATCGAATTTGAAAATTTCAGGACTCTGCCGACCAGCACTTGCGAACCGCTTCTGCTTCGGGCACCATGCGGCACAAAAGACTAAAGAAAATGGCGTTGGCTGCCTGTTTTATACTCCTGATGACCTGACGTCACGGAAGAGGAGACAGAACCTGACGCAGGACCCAAGACTTTGATATTCAGGCAGAGTGAGGGCAACCTGCCAGCAGATTACCCAAATGTAATGACTGCAACAGTGAAACACGAAGAACATCAGAGAAACTGCCTCTGAGCCAAGGTCACTCCACCAAACAGCTCCCGGAGACAGAAGCCAGAACTGAATGATGCCGAAGCTCCAAGGTGCAGGGACAGCTCTGAAACATTTAGAGTAGACTCCTACCCCTCAGAGCCAAAAGGACAGAGGTCTCAAACTCCAAAATAACTTAAGTCAGACCAATAACCGGTTCCTAACAGATTGATCTCGAACTTGTACAAGTGGCACTGGATGACTCAGAGTTGCAAACTCTGAAGCCTTAGAGGAGAAGTGGTTAGAGGGGTGAATGAAGGTTTGACTCCTGAGCCCATAGGGGCCGGAGCCAAAGGGAGTCCTGTGAAGCCTTTCATCCAAAGAATTTTATACACCAGTCTCACCATGTCGAGTTCTGTAAGGCTTTTGGTGGCACGGACTGGCAAGAGAGGGTGATTTCGGTCTCTGAAGAAAAACCTTGGGTAGCTCACCCAAAAAGGAGTCAACAGATGAGTAACAATTCTTCGGTAGAGTTTCCTTTTGTCCTACATCTATAGTCTGCACCAAAGTAGTCAGCACAGATATAGATCCAGAATCTTGTGCCGAAGCAATTGGAGTTGAGTGTTTTGACGTAGGGAATGGTGGTCAGAGCCAGTGATTTTCTCAGTACCAAAGTCTTAGAGTCCTTGGGCTCAGAGGAAGTTTTAGGAGCAGAGGATCTATGCTTCTTAGCTGTCATTGCCGAAAGGGAGGATGGTACCGATAAACTCCTATTTTTGCCTTTCTCCAAACAGGAAAAAGGAGGGGAAGAAATAGGAGTTTTACTTTTGTCTACAGCAGATATGGCCTCTCCAAAGGCAGAAAGAATCAAGCTCTTGAAAATCAGCTTGTTCTTCCTCTAACATCCACCCCCCACACACACACACACACACACCCACACACATATCCAGGAAAGGCAAAAAGAAGGCAGACTTTTTTTATGTAGTGACAGTCGAGAAAGGAAAGAAAAACTATTAACGATGATAGTTGAGTGCACCGAAGCATACGGATGGATAAATTAAAGCTTCAGATAATCAACTGCTAAAGGGAATTTTGGCTATTGCAAGGAAAACTATTACTAAAAACTGGAAGAAATATATTTCAAAAATTTTTTAGACAACCATTTTATGCCAGAAAGAAATGTTGGTCATATCACCAAGACCTGAGCTTAGTAATACAGATTTCAAATACTGGATACAATTGAAACTACTATAAAAACATGAAAAACAGTCAATACCAATTGCCAACACTGAAGTACACAATGTTAATTTGATAGGGGCCATAAAGACGATGTGGAAACCGATAAACCGTCATTAGTATGGAATATTTCTAGCAGAACATTCCAATATGACATTTCAGTACTGGAGAAAGGACACTCTCACATACCTTTTTAATCGTTTTACCTAGTGGAAACTGCTACGGATTTAAAGCTTTCCTTTCAAATGAGATGTCGAAACGGTATCAAGCTAATGTTGAACACGGTACTCTCAATATGTATAAGAAACCTAGTAATATAATACCTGCCATGCATCCATTCTTGCATGCTTTTTGTAAATTGTGCATCAATGATTTACATGAAATGTTTGACTAGGATAAAAAGCATAAAAAAAATTGTAATATTGCTGTACAAGAAAGACCGGCATTGAAAAAGCTACAGGCTGTCAAGTATTACTATAAAATCTCTGGACAAGGGGGGACCTACAGTAGTCATTGGACACTGAATATTAATACTATGGCAGAAATATTAGCAGATGTCAATGTATATTGGCGAATTACTAATTTAGACACACATAGGATGAAATCAATGATTAACAAGTTCTTAAGTGAGTTGCTATTCACTGAATGAATCATAGATGAATTATATAATTATTTAACAGTTGAACATCCAGTTACACCAATGATACAAGGTATCCTAAAGGTTCATAAACATCCTACTAAACCTCCCCTACGGCCAGTAATTGCAGGTGCAGGATGGACAACAGAACCCTTCACTATTTTTATTGAGAAGCACTTGCATCCAGTGTTAAATGACAATTATATTCTATGGGATAAAATATTTTCTACAGGACCTCCATACATTTATATCGTCCACAGAGTGTAGGTCTAGATTTTGTTTTGTCACAATGGACGTTCGATTATTTACATTATGCACAATAAAGATGGCATATCCCCTATTAAAAAGTATCTATAAAACCATAGTAATCCGGATAGCTAGACTATACATTTGATAAGTGAATTTATGAATATTGTTTTGTCTTGTGTTTGTAGTTAACAGTAAATATGATCTGCAATTGGATGCGTAGTTATAGGCACATCTTGCGCCAACAGCTACGCCAACATGGTTATGGGCAGTTTGGGAAAATCAATATGTTTTGTGTATAGTTCATTTATACCACTCTATTGTCATTTTGTCAACTTTTTTTTTTTTTTTTTGATAAGGACAGGCAGCTCACAGGACCTTGATGCATTCAGTACATATTTACAACAGACTACAAAGTTTTTAAAATTTGATGTCAAGAGTTCAGACGCACAGAATTAATTCTTGGATGTGTGTCTCATCCAGACACCTATATTACAGAAATGCATCGAAAACCTTGTCATTATAATAAATTACTGCACAGGAGGGCTATGCATCCGGCACATATATTTTATAATGTGGTTAACAAAACAAGCTATCAGGGCCTCTAGGCTTAGAGGATAAGAGCTTTTATAGTGTTCTTAATAGATAATTTTGTAGCAAGAGGATATAACCAAATCAAAGGTGGCACAAACATTGAATTAAGTCATCCCTTTGAGATCTACAAAAGGGAGACAATATTTTTCTGATGAACCTAGAGTAAGTTATAATATTAACAGTAACAAATCCAATCAGTTACAATTTTCTATATTTTACACTAGTAATGTTAAACAAATTACTAATGTCACATGCCAACATTGGGATATATTAACCTACAGTGAGACAATCAAGAAAATAGGAGGTGATAAACCAAAACTCCGGTACAAGAAAGTACAGTTGTGTACACTTACCATAAATGTAGATGTTAGAGTGTATTCACTGTTGCAGTCATCACACTTGGGTTATCTGCCTGCAAGTAGCCCTCAGTCTGCCCGAATACCAGAGCCTTGGGATTTCTGCGTCAGATGCTGCCACCTCTTCCATGACGTCAGGTTGTCAGGGGTATAAAACATGCAGCCGACCCAATTACATCAGTTTTTCTTGACCCAGATGTCAGCAGCCCCCAAAACACAAAGCCGTTACATGGTGTGAAACACCTCCAGTAAAAAGTAAATACCATTGCCATAAGATATGGCCAAAAAAAGATAGGTAGAAAGTATAGAAAATTCAGGGGGCTGGAGGGTGGATAACCAGGACTGCAACAGTGAATACACTCTAACATCTGCATTTATGTTAAGTGTACACAACTGTACTATGTTCTTCATGTTTCACTGTTGCAGTCATCACACTTGGGTTGATTCCCAAAGTTGAATAAGGGTGGAGGCAGTCAAGAAGTGTTAAGCCTGGCTAGCAGGCCTTTTAAGACTGCTGTAGCAAATCCAGCTCTGGATTTAGAAAAGATAGGCAAGTGGTAACTGCTTGGTGAAGGTGTGTACTGAACTCCAGGTTGCAGCTGGTAGGGACTCCCCTGAGAAATGCTGTAGAAGCTGAGGTAGCCCTAACGGAATGGGTTCTGATCGCCAGTGGGGTAGGTTTTCCATGGTGCTTGCAGCAGAAATGGATGCAGTGTGCTATCCATTTGGAGATGGTTTGCTTTGAAATGGCCTTGCCCTCTGTCACCTGTAGCAAAGCTGACTAGCAGCTGGTTCAATTTTATGAAAGGTTTAGCCCTGTCAAGGTAGAACCCAAGCGGTCTGTGCACGTCCAAGGAGTGCAGGATCCGTTCCCCTTTATTCTGAGGATTAAGAAAAAAGGTTGGTAAATGGATGGATTGGTTTAAAACCACAATGGATACCACCTTGGGCATAAATGATGGGTTAGTCCTGAGGGAAACCCTGTCTGCATGGAAGATTAAGGGTTCCACAGCCATAAGGGCCTGTAACTCAGACACTCTTCTTGCTGAAGTGATGGCTAGAAGTAAGGCTGTTTTTCCAAAAGAGGAATTTTACCTCTGCTGTAGCAGCAGGCTCAAAAAGGGGGAAGTGTGAGCTTCTCTAGTAAGGTCCCAGGCAAGAGTGGGAGCTCTCCTCAGGGGGGTCTTAAATTGGTAGCTCCTCTCTGGAACCGTTTGACCAGAGGGTGAAAGAAGAGGGGTGGGTTCAGTATTGTAATGAGCTGAGATGGCAGAGGCATGAATCTTAATAGAAGACAAGGATAGCCTTTGTGGAGCAGCTCCGCTAGATAATCTAGGATTTGAGGTAAGGAGGGCACAGCTGTGTCCTTTCCCTGAGACTGGCTCCATGAACAGTACCTCGTCTACTTTTCAGAATAGGATTTCCTAGTACTAGGTCTCCTGGCCTCAAGGCGGACATCCAGCACCTGTTTGCTGAGGGTTGCTGGTGATGTATTCAGGGAATAAGCCAGGCTGCTAGGTTCAGGGTATGCAGCTGAGGATGCAAAATCTGGCCCTCCTGTTGGGATAGCAAAGAGGGAGTCTGATGCAGGTGCCAGGGTGGCACTGTCAGACTGCGTAAAAGTGGGTACCAGTGCTGGCTTGGCCAGTCTGGTGCAATAAGGATTGTCCTTAGCCTGTCCTGTTTGATCTTGAGTAGTACTTGAGAGGAGGAGCAGAGGGGGAAAGGCATAGTTTGAGAGGCTTTCCCATGTAAAGGATAGGGCATCCACTTTCCAAGCTTGGCTGTGGGGAGTTCTAGTGCAGAATTTGCTCAATAGCTGGTTTAAGGGGGAAGCAAAGAGGTCCACCTCTGCTGTCTCCCACCTGAGGATTAGAAGTTTGAATGAGTTGGGTTCCAGTTTACATTCGCGTGGGTCCATTAGGTTTCTGCTTAAGTCTGTCAGTGAGTTTTGTTTGCCTGGCAGGAATTGAGCTTGCAGGTGCACTTGGTTGCTCAAGGCTGTGTTCCACACAGCCATGGCTAACCTGCAGAGTGGGTAGGAATGAGTTTCCCCCTGCTTGTTTATATACCACAACTGTGGTGTTGTCTGTCTATCAAGAGTTGTCCTGGAAGAATAAGGTGTTTGAAGGCTGTCAGTGCATTCTGTACAGCTAACATTTCTTTTTGATTGATATGCAGGTGCATTTATGCTGGGATCCATTTGCCTTGACTGTATTTACCTGCCATGTGAGCCCTCCATGCATAGTCTGATGCGTCTGCCGTCAGGGTTTGGGCGGCGGGGTTTTGAATGAAAGGGAGTCCTGTGTTGTGGTCGCAGGCCTCTGCCCACCAAACAAACTCTGTCCATAGGCAAAGAATGATAGCAATCACGGTTTCCAGGTCTTGAGAATGTTGACACCAGAGACTCAAGTACCACTGAAGTTTCCTCATATGCAGTCTTGCATATGGAATTAGGAGAATGCATGAGGCCATGAACCCTAGGGCTTGCAGTATTTTCCTTGCAGATAGCTGGGTTGGGGTGGCCAGTAGTTTGAAGTAATTTGTCAAATAAACCTGCTTTTCTGGAGTGAGGAATGCCATCTGGGAAGTTATGTTCAAGCTTGCTCCCAGGAATACAATTTTTTGGCTGGGTACCAGATGAGATTTCTTTTCGCTGATGGTATACTCCAGAGAAGTTGGGAGTCTTTACAAATGCCAGGTGCTGAAGTAGCAATTCCTGACTGTTCGCCTGAACCAGGCAATCATCCAAGTATGGGTACATTTGAATGCATCTCAGCCTGCAGTATGCAATGGCTGGAGACAGGCACTTTGTGAATATCCTGGGCGCAGTAGATAAGCCAAAGGGAAGTGCAGAGAACAGATGGTGCATAGAGCCTGCCTTGAAACATAGATTTTTCCTGCAAGATTCCCTGATGGGGATGTGCAGTTAAGTTTCTAAGTCTAGAGTGACCAGCCAGGAGTTCTTGGCTAGCATAGGAAGCAGCTGTTGGAGTATAAGCATTTTGAATTTTGGTACCACCAGGAAGGTGTTGAGAATTGATAGATCCAGAATAGGGTGCCAAGAGTTCTCTTTTCTGGGCACCCGAAACAGTCTGGAGTAGAAACCCTGTCCCCTTTGCTCTGTTGGAACAGGTTGAATAGCCCTGATATGGAGAAGAGAAAACACTTGCTTTTGGGTCTCTGCCCACTGGTTTGGAGGAAGATCTGGCAATCTGCTTGGGGTTGGCAGTGAGTGAAGTAGAATCTGTATCCCTGGGATACAATGTTTAAAGACCCATCGGTCCTGGGTAATGTATTCCCAGTTTTTTGCATGCAGAGCGATTTTTCCTCCTAGGGGTGCAAGTACTTAGTCCTGGCTGGGAAGGATGGAGGACAAATCATTGTGAACTTTTTCCATAAGAGGGTGGTTTACCATTCCCTGTTTTTGAGGTGGGAGTACTCCATTGTTTAGATCTGTGCATACCTTGAGACTGTAGTCTGTTGCCCCCGTGTTTGGACTGAGGCCTGGAAGGGACTGGAAAGGAAGAGTTTTTTGAAGGCCAATGCCTACTGAATCTAGCTGGCTGTACCTGTAAAAAAAAATCTTTAACAGTTTGCATAGATTTAGCTTTTTCCTCCAGCTTTTTAAGAACTTCTGCTTTTGCGCCAAACAAACATTCTTGGTTTAAAGTCATTTTGTTTTGACATGGTCTGGCAAGATTTGTTCCTTCAGTCAAGCATGCCTTCTCAGAACAGACCCAGTGACAGCAGCCCTGCAACATGCTTCTAGGGCAACAACACCACACTGCAAAGTATGTTTACTAACTTGCTTTGCAGAATGCATTAACTCTTGTAAATTTTCTGCAAAGTCAGGAATCAACATTTTTTGTTTAATTTGTTCCATAATACGCTGCTTGTACTTCAACATGTGAAAGCGGCAATTTAAAGCCTTGATGGCAAGAGTTGCAGAGGTATATACCTTCTTACCCCATCTGTCTAAAGCACTAGAATCCCTGTCTGAAGGGGTAGGGTTTTTGGCTGTAGCAGCCTTAATACCTTTAGGTCCCTGGAAAACTGTCTCTGGATCCGCATTAGGATTTTTAAAGAGAAATTAGAGAGTCAGGTACTCTGTAGTACCGGTCAGGCTTTCTAGGAGCTGGAGGTAAAGTATCAGGGGTAAGACTAGATTCCATGAAGACATGGAAAAAATCCACGACAGGGGGTATAGCTAGAGGCCTGTGCTGAGGCAAGTCTAAAAATTCCCAGAGTCTCTTTTTGGACTTAGCATTCCCAGCAGAAACGCTCTCTTAGGGTATGCAAGGTTTCACCAAAAGAAAAATCCTCTAGAGGGGAGGCAGAAGGAATGGAATCCTCTGCATCTGAATCTTCATAGGTGGATAAGTATGTCCTGGTAATAAGAGAGGTCAGAGTCATCTGACTCGTGGTCTGTACAATCAGAAGGAAAATCACTTCTCTGTCTTTTAGAGCTGGCTTCCCCTAATTAAAGTAATATGGTCTTCAGCCATTATAAGCATTTGTTTTTGAGGCATGGGAGCTTGAGAATGCGCTTTGGTAGTCTGTTTCTTAGACGTAGGGTGAACTCTGGGCCTGAGAAATTCGGTAGTTTTAGTCAAAAACTAAGTAGTCTGTTTAATACAAATATCGGAAGGTCTGAATACACCCTCAGAAGCAAGTGCCTGCACAGCAGCTCCAGACTCATCCAAGGTAGAGACATCTGCAGGTTCCATAGTCTAAGCATCTCGCGGCATACTGGACTCAGAATGGGTCTCAGTAGAGTCCTGCGAATCTGTTGAAGCGGGTATCAGGGGCTGCGAAAGCACCTCACTTAGTACCGGTGGACTGGTGACTAGCTTAAGGGAAACGTCATCGGCAGTTCTGGACCTATGCGGTCCATCTTTATCCTTACTTTTTTTGGAAGATCGGTAGAT